>NC_133768.1:95378171-95678171 GCF_036562045.2 Rhinolophus sinicus
ACCAAATATTCAAACTATTGAAAGAGAGAAATTATGAGCCAAGAATAATATATCCAGCAAAGATATCCTTTAGATATGAAGGAGGAATAAAGACCTTTCCAGACATACAGAAGCTGAGGGAATTTTCTAATACACGACCTGCACTACAAGAAATACTAAAGGAGGCTATTCGACCACCATCAACAGGGACAATTTGTGGCAACCAAAACATAAAAAGGGGAGAGTAAAGGCCTGAACCGGAATATGGGAATGGAGAAAGTAAGCGTGCTGAAGAAAATGGAATACTCTAAATATCAAACTTTCTTTTACATAAACTTAAGGGTAACCACTCAAAAAAATCCAGAACTGAAATATATACTGTAATAAAAGAAGAAAGAGAGGAAAACATCATACAATACCACCACACAGAAATAATAGTCAACAACAAAAGGCAAAGAAACAATGGAGACACAGCCTTAACAGAAAACTAAAGATAGAATGACGGGATACCCTCACATATCAATAATCACCCTAAATGTAAATGGACTGAACTCACCAATAAAAAGGCACAGAGTAGCAGATTGTATAAAAAAATTAAACCCAACCATATGTTTTCTCCAAGAGACACATCTCAGCTACAAGGGCAAGCATAGACTCAAAGTGAAAGGGTGGAAATTGATACTCCAAGCAAATAGTACCCAGAGAAAATCAGGTGTAACCATATTGATATCAGATGAAAGAGACTTCAGGGTGAAAAAGATAACAAGAGACAAAGATGGACATTTCATAATGGTGAAGGGGACTGTACAACAAGAAGACATAACATCATCAATATTTATGCCCCCAATCAGGGAGCACCAAAATACACCAAGCAACTACTAACAAACTAAAGGGAGAAATTGACCAAAGCACAATTATACTAGGGGGCTTAAATACATCATTGACAGCTATGGATAGATCATCCAAACAGAAAATAAATAACGAAATAGCAGCCCTAGATTACACATTAGATGAAATGGACATAATTGACATTTATAGAGCACTTCATCCTAAAATGTCAGATTATACATTTTTTTCTAGTGTACATGGAATATTATCAAGGATAGACCATATATTGGGACATAAAATCAGCCTCAACAAATTTAAGAAGATTGAAATCATACCAAGCATATTCTCTGCTCACAAGGCTTTGAAATTGGATATCAACTGCAAAAAGAAAGCAGGAAGAAACACAAATACATGGAGATTAAACAACATACTTTTAAAAAAGGACTGGGTCAAAGAAGAAGTTAGAGGAGAGATCAAAAGATACATAGAAACAAATGACAATGAAAATACATCACACAAAAATGTTTTAGATGAAGCAAAAGCAGTTTTAAGAGGGAAATTTATCTCATTACAGGCCTATCTCAAGAAACAAGAAAACTCCCAAATAAATAACCTCATGTTACACCTTAAAGAACTAGAAAAAGAAGAACAAATGAAACCCAAGGTCAGCAGAAGAAAGGAAATAACAAAAATCAGAGCAGAACTAAATGAAATAGAGAACAAAAAGACAATAGAAAAAATTAATGTGACAAAGAGCTGGTTCTTTGAAAAGATTAACAAAATTGACAAACCCTTGGCTAGACTTACTAAGATAAAAAGAGAGAAGACACTGATTAACAAAATCAGAAATGAAAAAGGGGAAGTTATCACGGACACCACAGAAATACAAAGGATCATCCAAGAATACTATGAAGGACTATATGCCACCAAATTCAATAACCTAGAAGAAATGGACAAGTTCTTAGAAACATATAGCCTTCCAAGGCTGAACCATGAAGAACTGGAAAATCTAAACAGACCGATCACCAGTAACGAATCAGTCATCCAAACCCTTCCCAAAAGCAAAAGTCCGGGACCAGATGGCTTCACTAGTGAATTCTACCAAACCTTCAAAGAAGATCTAATACCAATCCTGCTCAGCTCTTCCAAAAAATTGAAGAAGAGACAGTACTCCCTAACTCATTTTATGAGGCCAACATTACCCTGATACCAAAACCTGGTAAGGACAACACAAAAAAAGAAAACTACAGACCAATATCTCTGATGAATACAGACGCAAAAATCCTAAACAAAATTCTAGCAAATCAAATACAACAATGCATTAAAAAGATTATTCATCACGACCAAGTGGGGTTCATCCCCGGGGCACAAGGATGGTTCAACATCCGTAAATCCATCAATGTGATACATCACATAAACAAAATAAAGGACAAAAATCATATGATTATATCAATTGATGCAGAAAAAGCATTTGACAAGATACAACATCCATTAATGATTTAAAACACTTAATAAAATAGGTATAGAAGGAAAATACCTTAACATAATAAAGGCCATATATAACAAGCCCTCAGCTAATCTCATAATTAATGGTGAAAAACTGAAGCCCTTTGCTCTACGTTCAGGAACATGACAGGGCTGTCCCCTATCACCTCTGCTTTTCAACATAGTGTTTGAAGTCCTGCCAGAGCAATCAGGCAAGAGAAAGAAATAAAAGGCATCCAAATTGGGAATGAAAAAGTTAAATTATCACTCTTTGCAGATGACATGATGCTATATATAGAAAACCCTAAAGACTCCACCAAAAAGCTATTAGAAACAATCAACGAATACAGTAAAGTTGCTGGCTACAAAATCAACGCACAAAAGTCCATTGCATTCCTATATACTAACAATGAAATCTCAGAAAACGAAATACAAAAAACAATTCCTTTTGCAATTGCAGCAAAAAGAATAAAATACCTAGGAATAAACTTAACCAAGGATGTGAAAGACCTATATGCTGAAAACTATAAGACATTTTTGAAAGAAATTGAAGAAGACACAAAGAAATGGAAAGACATTCCATGCTCATGGATTGGAAGAATCAACATAGTTAAAATGGCCATATTACCCAAAGCAATATACAGATTTAATGCAATCCCCATCAAAATCCCAATGGCATTTCTTAAAGAAATAGAACGAAAAATCATCAGATTTGTTTGGAACCACAAAAGACCCCGAATAGCCAAAGCAATCTTAAGAAAAAGAACAAATTATGGAGGTATCACACTTCCTGACTTTGGCTTGTACTACAGGGCTACAATAATCAAAACAGCATGGTATTGGCAGAAAAACAGACACATAGACCAATGGAATAGAATTGAGAACCCAGAAATAAAACCACATAAATATGGACAGATAATTTTTGACAAAGAAGAAAAAACATACAATGGAGCAAAGACAGCCTCTTCAATAAATGGTGCTGGGAGAATTGGATAGCCACGTGCAAAAGAATGAAACTGGACTGCTATCTGTCACCATGTACCAAAATTAATTCAAAATGGATCAAAGACTTAAGCATAAGACCTGACACAATAAACTGCATAGAAGAAAACATAGGTACTAAACTTATGGACCTTGGGTTCAAAGAGCATTTTATGAATTTGACTCCAAAGGCAATGGAAGTAAAAGCTAAAATAAACGAATGGGACTATATGAAACTTAAAAGCTTCTGCACAGCAAAAGAAACCATTGACAAAATAAAGAGGCCACCAACTGAATGGGAGAAGATTTTTGCAAACAGTGCCTCCGATAAGTGGCTAATATCCAAAATATACAAGGAACTCATGCAACTCAACAACAAAAAAACAACCCAATTGAAAAATGGGCAGAGGACCTGAAGAGACATTTCTCCAAAGAGGACATACAAATGGCAAATAGACATATGAAAAAATGCTCAACATCACTAATCATCAGAGAAATGCAAATCAAAACCACAATGAGATATCACCTCACCCCAGTCAGAATGGCTATCATCAACAAGACAAATAGTAACAAGTGTTGGAGAGGCTGTGGAGAAAACGGTACCGTCATACACTGTTGGTGGGAATGCAGACTGGTGCAGCCATTATGGAAGGCAGTGTGGAGGTTCCTCAAAAAATTACGAATAGAATTGCCATATGACCCAGCAATCCCTCTCCTGGGTATCTACCCAAAAAATCTGAAAACATTTATACATAAAGACACGTGTGCTCCAATGTTCATTGCAGCTTTGTTTACGGTGGCCAAGACATGGAAACAACCAAAATGTCCTTCGATAGATGAATGGATAAAGAAGTTGTGGTATATATACACAATGGAATACTATTCGGCAGTAAGAAAAGATGATATAGGAACATTTGTGACAACATGGATGGATCTTGAGAGTGTAATGCTGAGCGAAATATGTCATACAGTAAAAGCAGGGAACCATATGATTTCACTGATATATGGTATATAAACCAAAAACAACAAGAGAACAAGACAAACAAATGAGAAACAAAAACTCATAGAGACAGACAATAGTTTAGTGGTTACCAGAGGGTAAGGGGGTGGGGGGTGTGAGATGAGGGTAAGGGGGGTCAAATATATGGTGATGGAAAGAGAACTGACTCTGGGTAGTGAACTCACAATGGGATTTATAGATGATGTAATACAGAATTGTACAGCTAACAGTCTTATGGAAGCTCTCTTGTTAATAACTAACTGCTTTTCTCTTGCTGCTTTTAAGATTCTCTCTGTGTCTTTATTTAACCATTAGCATTTTAATTATGATGTGTCTTGGTGTGGGTCTCTTTGGGTTCATCTTCTTTGGGACTCTCCACACTTACTGGGCTTGTATGTCTATTTATTTTGCCAGGTTAGTGAAGTTTTCCGTCATTTCTTCAAACAGACTTTCAATTCCTTGCTCTCTCTCTTCTTCTGGTACCACTTCTGTGCCCTGCCCCAGGCTACCTAGTGTGAGCCACAAAGTTATCTGTAGATATCAGCCACTGGCACTGGGCTTGGAGGAGCCTGGAGATTCTAGACCATGAACTGAGGCCAGCTACCAGTAGTGCCAGGCTTGGGGCTACTCAGCATGAAGTACAGGGCATGCCAAGGACAGATGTTTCTTGTTTGGGGTTTTTGACCCTTTGAGAGATTTTAGAAAAGTTCACAGCATGAGCTAAGACAGGCTGTTTGTATGAAAGCCACTGGAAAAGGCTTAGGTGGCCCCTGCAAGTTGGGTGGGGCTGGATCTCAGGGAATCACCAGGTGAGGTAAACGAACGTGTTACTTAGGTGGATGGAGACTCAGATATGGTGGCCACCTGTATCTGCACACAGGGAGGGGAGAAGCCTCAACAAAGAAATAATGGCTTCTATTAGCTCCTCTGTCCAGGAGAAAGCTGCCCCTCTAGCCCTCTCCCTGAGGCCAGACAATTCAGTTCCTCCCCATATGTCCCTGGTGTCTTTCAAGCTGCTGCCCTGTCACTGGAGCTCAGAGCAAGTGAGTCTATCAACAAATAAGTCCATGTGTTGTCATGAGAGGAGGTGAGCACAGCATTTACCTACTTTGCCATCTTGACTAGAAATCCCTGATTATTTTCTATTTTCTGCTTATCACAATGGCCAAGCCAGCCCTTCTACCCTCTTCTGAAATGCTGAGTCTTTCTTCAAGATTATATCACCTCTCTCGTTCATTCATTTCATTCGTTGGATATATGTTTATTGAAGGCCTACTATGTGTCAGGCACTAGGATAAACACTATTGATACAATGGTGAAAAAGACAAACTTATTCCCTGCCTTTATGGAACTCTTGTTCTAGTGGTGTAATCAAGAGAAATCAATAAACCCATAAATAATAGAATTACAAAATGAGATAAGTACTTGAAAGGAAAAAACAGGAATTTTATATAGAGAATAACAGAACTGGCTGGTAGGAAGACCTTTCAGAAAAGGTGATAATTAAGCTGAGATCTAAAAGATGAGAAGGACCAGCCATGAAAAGAGTGAAGAAAAGAGAGTTCCAGGAAAAGAGACCAATATATTCTAGGGCCCTGCGGTGGCTTTTTGCAGCTGGTTGCAAATCTTTCTTTTTTCTTCCTTCATCCAGGCTTTCTGTAACGTGACTTTAGCTCCTCCCACCAAGAGGTAAAGTCTATTTTACACCCCTTGAATCTGGGCTGGATTTATGCCTTGCTTTTGCCAATAGAATATGACAGAAGTGAGAGCATGTCAGTTTGGAGGCTAGGCCTCAAGATATTGTGCACACTTCTTCTCTTGGAACCTGTCCAGTTCTCATGTGACCAAGCCCAGATTAGCTTGCTGGAGGATGAGAGACCACAGAACAGACATGCCATTTCAGCTCAGCCAAATCATCTTAGACCAGCCAGCCTGCAGCTGACCCAGCAGCTGACCACAATTCTAAGAGAAAACCCAGCGAAGTCTAGGCAAACTATTGGCTGAGCTAGCCCAAATTGCCAACCCAGGGAATTTTGAACTAAATTGTATTAAATCACTTATTTTGGGATAGTTTCTTACACAGCAAAAGGTAATTGAAAACAGGGTCCTTACCAGAGTAAGCTCCTTACTTGCTCTCCTCCAAACATCGAAAAATTCTGTGCTTTTAGGATCATTAGATGATCAACTTTATATATAACAATGTGCACCAATCATTTATTTTTATTTATTTATTTAAAGAGGGCACAGCTTACAGTGCCCCATGCGGGGATTGAACCAGCAACCTTGGTGTTACTAACACCGTGCTCTAACCAACTGAGCTAACCGGCCACCCCTGCACCAATCATTTATAAACCTAATCCTTTCAAAGATCAACTGACAAAGTATTTGCCCAGTTACACATTGAAGGGTTTGATTAGAACCAACAGGAGCAGAGTGGCACCACCACAAGCTTCTAGCACAGGAAGGCAGAAAAGAGCTCAAATGAAAGACTCACTTCAGTAAGATATTGGGAAGGAGACATGCTCAGAAAATTCAAAAGTACATTGTGGAGAGATGATTCCAAAGTTAGCCTTTTTTTTTTTTTTTTTTTTTTTTTTTTGGCAAGAAGAGTGACAGAAAGGCAGCCTTCTTCCAAAAAAAGATAAGTTTTATTTCAGAGTTCAGACAACTATAGAAGGAGAAGTCTAAGGGCTCTGAAACTACAGAGCAAAAAAGACCAGGGGCATTTGTGATTGTGTGGCTTTCAGCAAGGTAATACGTAATAAAGGCCAAGTTCACTTGTGATTATCAGTGGATTCAATTTAATAACTCCCTTTGGGAACACTCTATAAATAAAAACTGCCAAAACCAGGGCAGGGGTGGGGTGATCATTTTGAATACCACAATTGATCTGGGCAAAGCCAGAACAGGTCTCATTCATTGAGCAGGACTCAACAAATCCCAGGCCGACAATTTAAGCCCTTCCCATTGTTCGATCACAACCACTAGCAAGCAGGTCAGCCTGGATCATAGTAGCAAAGTGAGGCCAAGCTGCATACTGTGCTGGAAACAACAAATTTTCTGGCAAGAAAGTTAAATTGCAGCCAGGCCATTCTCAACCTTGAGGAGGTTACTGACCTGACAAAGTTCTCCGATGGACTGAATGAAGGCATTTCACCATCTGGTTCCGAAAGTGTCGTCCTAGACCAGCAGCACCAGCATGAACTGGAAACATGTTAGAAATGCAAATTTTGTCACCCCTCCCAAGATCTACTGAATCGGAAACTCTGCAGGTGGAGCCCAGCAATCTGTATTTTAATGAGCCCTCTGGGTGATTCTGATGCAGGCTGAAGTTTGGAACCACTGTTGTAGGCAATTATGGTTGGGCCCATTCCTAGAGTGGAACTCTAGGTCTTAAATAGCCAGTTAGAGCGAGCCTCGCACTCCTTTGAGTTAGCAGGGCTCTCCTCATTTCCCTGAAAAGTCTGCATTTGATAACTATTTGAAACCTATTTGAACTATAGCCTTAGGAAATATTTTTCCAGTAAATTCAAGAGCTGCCATTTAATTATCATTAAGTAACACAGTTAGCAGATGTAGGAACAAGAGATCATGGTATTCTGGTTTTGAGGGGTAGAAGAGACCTCAAAGATCATGTCATGCATTGCTTCTCAAACTTTAACTGGGAATACTTTGAAAATGCAGATTCAGATTCAGCAGGTCTGAGGCGAGGCCAGAGATTCTGTATTCCTTAAAAACTTCTGGGTGATACAAATACTGCAGTTCTATGGACCACAGTTGGAGTTGTTAAGCTATAGTCCAAAACCCATACCTGATGCTCGAAACTCCTACCTAGTAGTTCCCAAATGTGGCTTTACCTCAAAATTGCTTGAGGAGTTCTAAAATACAAACTCCTAAATTCCATCCTAAACCTACTGAATCAGAATCTCTTATAGTGGAGCCTGTATGACTAGATTTTTTTTAAAAGAAGCTCCATGGGTAATGCTGATACAGCCAGATTATTAGCTCTTTGATTTGGCATTTGTGAGTCATTGGCCTATATTGTATGCCTACTAAGTCACATGGCCTTGCAGACTCTATTTTTGCCCTCCTGTTGAAAATGTTGTCTCAGAAGAACCCTGAACATTTAACTTACAGGTTTTAAATATATTTTAAATATATGGGATTCTTGACTTTGTGTCCAGGATCTTGTCTTTTAGGATAGAAGTTTAGGATAAATGACACTTCCAATTATAATTTCTCCCTGAAGAGGTCCTTTCCAACTCACTTCAATAATAGAGTAGTTACCTAGGGCAGGCAGCCTGGGCTTTCACAAAAGGCTTTAGGTGCTGAAAATATGTGCAGCTGATAATTAAAGCCCTCGTCCATCTGACCTAAATCTTTCTTTGGCTTTTGTAAGGTTTGTCTGTACAGGTAGAATTCTATTTTAACAGTCTTGACGAGACACCAAAATTACTAGTTTTGTCCTAATCTCCATAAGAGGGTAAACCTTCTGTTACAAGGTATAGAGAACAGCCAACTATTTGAAATTTTAATTTTTCCTACACAAAGCAAATGCTTGTTATTGTACTTTATTTGTAAAGAGTACAAGTGGGAGGGGTGTTAGGGGGTTATGGATGTGAGATGTTTTGCCTATTCCAGGGCATAAATATTTGAGAAAGAATATGCAGACTTTTCTCTTTTCTGTACAGCTGTATGGGAGGTGCTTAAAATCCCCACATATCACTGTAGTGTGTGACTTCCCTCACAAAACCTCTGCGTTCTGAAAAAGAATCACCACCTTTTTAGATTCCCTTCATTTCTGCTCACTGTCATTGACTGCACTAGCAGTTAACTTTTCTTTCAGGGCCTTTATTTCACATGGAGGCAGGGGAAGAGGGAAGGGGAGAGGGAGCAAAACTGTTTTTGAACTTCACAGGAGTTCCTGCTCTGAGCTTGGGAATCTGTGTGATTGGCTAGGCTTAATGAGTGTTGATCAACCATTGCCTCACTCTGCACAACAGCCTGATAGTAAATGAACTTCAAATTTGTGCCTCAGCAAAACTGTAAATCACTACATGGCATGGACATCTGGATTTCTTCTAAAGGTAGAGATCTTAAAAGTTAAGTCTGTGAATGTCAAAGCCACATTATATTTGAAAACATTTAAATGATTTTTAGAAAGCTGGGTTGATGCTTTGGGAAATTTTAGAGGGAAAAGAAACTGTTCTAGTAAAGGTATATGCTTTGGGGATTAGAGATATGTTTGCTAAGGCTATATGTATCAGACCAGTAAAGCCAGCAGGTCTTGGCTTTAGTCAAGAGGTGGTGAGAATGGGGTGGGTGACAGACATTGCAAGTGACATTGTCAGAAATTGTAGATAGTTTTGCTTGGTATTGGTTGAGTCCTGTCTTTTCTAAAGGGCCAAAACTATGTATTTCTGATTTCAGTTTAGCTTTGGGATCACAATCTCTCTAAAACTCTCTGTCATCATTGTTAGTAGTATTAATATACGTACACATAAATGAGCCTTCTCACAATCTGTCCTCTCAAGTCCTTGAACTTCTCTCCACCAATGATTTTGTCTTCCATGCTGCCTTGGCTTCTCACTCCAGAACCTCACTGCCACTACTCACCCCACCCCCAAGAAAATAATTTTCAAGCCTCTCCCTCTGGGCACCATCTCCTAACTCTCCAGCTCACTTGCCTTAGAACCCTACCTTTAACATTCCCTCAACCACACAGTGCTCTAAAATCTACTGATCTTACCATCTTTTCACTGATCCGCAGCTTCTCAAATCTGTACTTCCTTCCTGGCATTAAGTTCTGTGGTCCATCATTACGGTCATTTTCTTGTATACACCCTCAGTTCCTTTGTCTCCATCTTCCTCTGTTATTCTCATGCAGCAACACCCCAACCTCCACCTCTCCACCAACACTGGACCTGCATTTGCATGACTCATTATAGCTGGAGAAAAACACTGAGCTCTGCTGAATGCTCCAGCTTTACGTCCAAGACCACAAACCTCCAGTGGACTCTGAGTGCCATCCAGCATTATACTATCTTTCAGGCCAATTACTTTCCCACATGCCCTTGATGATTTCATAACTTCTCTATTCTTTTCTTTCTTTTTTTTAAATTAAGATTTTATTGGAGAAGGGGAACAGGGCTTTAATGGGGAACAGTGTGTACTTTCAGGACTTTTTCCAAGTCAAGTTGTTGTCCTTTCAGTCTTAGTTGTGGATGGCGCAGCTCAGCTCCAGGTCCAATTGCCATTGCTAGTTGCAGGGGCGCAGCCCACCATCCCTTGCGGGAGTTGAACCAGCAACCTTGTGGTTGAGAGGACACGCTCCAACCAACTGAGCCATCTGGGAGCTCAGCGACAGCTCAGCTCAAGGTGCGGTGTTCAATCTTAGTTGCAGGGGGCGCTGCCCCCCATCCCTTGCAGGAGTCGAGGCATTGAACTGGCAACCTTGTGGTTGAGAGCCCACTGGCCCATGTGGGAATGGAACCGGCAGCCTTGGGTGTTAGGATCACGGAGCTCTAACTGCCTGAGCAATGGGGACAGTCCCCTTCTCTATTGTTTTCAAACTTACTGTTTATCCTTACTATTCTCACTGTCAGGTGACTGATTAATGACCTTGCGTCCTCTTCCACTGAGAAAAAACAACAGTCAGAAGAGAATTTCTATACGACCACCACCAAATCTACAACACTGTCTACACCTGTACTATATTCTCTACTTTCTCTCCTGTTGCTGTGGATGAGCTGTCTGTCTTCCTATCAGGCCACCTCTGTGTGCTAGATCCCCTCCCATCTCACCTGTGCCATGTCATTACACTAGAAATTCTACCACCTCTTTCCTGACTCATCATCTTTTCCTTTACACTGTATTATTCCCATAAGTCTACAATAATTCTATTGTTTCTCTCATCTAAAGTGCCAGCTGGTGGTAGAGTGAAGGGTAGATGGAGGACGGGAGAGATGAGAGGCCAAAATATACTTTAAGAGGCTATTGCACAGTTCAAATGGGAGATGATGTGGGTTGAATGAAGACAATGGAAGTGAGGACTGAATGGAGAAGATTCAAGAGACATTTCAGTAACAGAATAAATACTGCTTGAGGGCCATTATATGGTGGATAGCAAAGGAGTTGGAGGGAGAAGAGAAAAAGAGGGAGGATAGTAAAGTAACTCTGCCTGGGTGAGGTAAAAATAGCAATGTAATCCACTAACAAATAAGAAAATTGAGTTGTCTTTGGGGCTTGTATTAGTTTCTGGGGATGCCATAACAAAGTACCACAGACTAGGTGGCTTAAACAACAGAAATTAGTTTTCACGCAGTCTGGAAGCTAGAAGTCTGAGATCAACGTGTCGCTGGGGTTAGTTTCTTCTGAGACCTCTCCCTTTGGCCTGTCGATGGCCATCTTCTCCCTCTGTCTTTATGTGGTCTTCGCTCTGTACATGCCTGTGTCCTAATCTCCTTTTTCTTGTCACATTGGATTGGGACCCACAATAATGAACTCTTTTTTATTTAATTACTTCAGTGAAGACCCTATCTCCAATACAGCCACATTATGAGGTGTTAGGAGTTAGGACTTCAACATATGCATTTGCGGGGAGGCACAAATCAGCCAATAACAGAGCTTATATTAGTTGAGGTATTTGCATAGCAGCCAGTTGAGATATCTTCTAGTGGTGGGCTAGGGCTGGAAATGAGAGTCTTCTTATAATAGTGAACAAGAGCTTCCAGGGAAAGTCTATAGAAGAAAAGCAAAGGGCCAAGGATTGAACGTCTTGGAATGTTTGCATCTGAGTACATTCAGATATAAAGCACTAGGATATAGCAATTTTAATAGGATACCAGGGGCCAACATTGACTTCTAGAAGTAACAGTACATTTCAATAGATTCCATTTCAGCCCCCTCCCTGTCATCTCCCAGCTCCTGCTATTTCCATCTCAACTATTAAATGTTGGCAGCACAATTCCTTTACCCTCTCTTGTACTTCCACCCCACCAAATGGCTGAATAGGGCTGCAGTCCCAAATTGGTTTAATTCTGTTTAAATAGCACGTTATGCAGCTAAACAAGAAACTCTCTAGGTGCCATTTGAACAGCGCTGGCAGATTAATGTTCATGACCTACACATATATACATACCTGTTTATAATGCCCTCACACAGGCCCCAGAGGGGCTGTGAAAGATGTGTGGCTTTCACTAATGGCAGGCCACTGACAAATGACCCTGCCTTTGTCTCCAGTGGGTCCAGAGCAGGACTCAGAGAGTGCAGAGTTCAGGGGCAAGAAATGTTTTCACATTCAGCTTTATGTTATTTCCATTTGATAAATATGCACTCAGCAAGGTTGTGCTTCATAATAATTTTACCTGGACTGCCACTCAGTGGCCACTTGGAGAAATACCCAGAGAGAAGAGCTGCCAGTTCTGTGAACTCTCCAATGTTTTTACGGAGGGCCAAATTTGAATGCTTGAACTCTATTTTATTTTCTTTGTTTGTTTGTTTGTAAAGTGCTGAAAACATATGACAACAATAGCAAAAAATAATAAAATAAAAAACAAAAATAAAAAGAACATGCTGAAATTCATGTTAGTGTTATTAAATGTCAAGCAGTAACAATCTGCAAGGATAGAATCTTATAACTGTCCAACTCATTGACCTGTTTATTTAAAAGTCTCATCATGGCTATTTTCCAGAGGTTCAGAAGGAGCTTCAAGGACTCTTCTGCAAGTGCTTCTCTGTCAAGTTTCCCCAACACCCACTCCCTGCGAAGTCATTCCACTTCTGCTCGCCTTGCTGCCTTTTCCCTGGGGACAATGTTCCTGTGATGTACTTCTCACTCCTACCAGACTATCTGTAATCTCACACTCAGCTTTTTCTAAGTGTGGGGTGAAGGAGTCATGTAGAGAACACTGGAGTCAGAAGCAAGGCATATTAAATAAAGGGAAAGACTGAGTTATGGAACAAAATATTCTAAAATAATGACTTTCATGAAAACTTAATTTTTAACTTCATGAAAGGTTTTAAAATAAGTTTTTAACTCAATTACTGCAAAAAAGCTTTTTAAAATACATTTTATTATTTACATTGGCAAATATTTATGCTTGTTTCATTGCAGGAGTTTCTCAAAAGTCTGAGAGCCAAATTTACAACCAGCATCTATGATTTTATTACTTCCAATGGCTTCTTGTCTCAGCGTCAAAGCCAGATACCTTATTAGATTTTACAAGGTTTTACACAGTTTGACCTCCTGTTGCCACTCTGATATCATTTCCTGCTACAGTCCTTCCCAGTCTCCTGCAGCCACACTGACTGACCTACCAGGAACACTCTGCCCCTGTAGCCTCATGACTTGTCCTCTCCCTCAAATGTTACCTTAACAGCAAGGCCTTTCCTTAACACCACCCCCTATAATCCTTTCCTACTTTTTCTCCAGAGAACATTTTACCTTCTACTATATTTTATATAATTTATATATGTATATATAAATTTTTTGCTCATTTGTTTATTGTCCTTACCAGTAGAAAATAAGCTGTAAGAGGTAAAGAATGTGTTCTTTTTTTTTTAAGAGCTGTAGGCTCAGTGCTTAGAATAGTGCATAGCACATAGTACATACTCAGTTAATATTGAATGGATGCTTCATGGTCACTACAGCATTATTTACAAAAGCTAAAACATGGAAACAACCTAAGTGTACAGTATCCATTCATCTATAGATGGATGGATAGAGAAAATGTGGTACACACACACACACAGAGTCGTGTGAATCCAGCCTCCAGTGAGACTATAGTGGTATGACTCCCCTACCTATGGCTCCGTGGGTGTTCCTTTTTGGCCTAGCCATGTCCTGTGTTCTTACGTGGGGAGCGGGAGCAGAGACCCTGCAGGCCGCCCCGCACGACAACACCTTAAGCTAATACAACGTTATAGTCAATTATATCTCAATAAAACTGAAAAATTTAAATATATTGAATGAATTAACGAATAAATGAACATAGGTACAAATTAAATTAGGAAAAATATGAACCTATTTTCTTTGTAGAAGGGAAATTTTCTTCTTTTGTTGCATTTCAATGAAAAGTTTTCTGATCTCAATAATCCAATGAATCCTTACAAGTCTTTGTTTAGTGAACTCCTGTACAACCTTCAACACCAAGCCTGTGACATCCTCTGTGACCACCTCTTGCCCCAAGATTGAAGTAGTAACTTCATCTGTGATCCATAGTATATGTATATGCCTTGGTTGTAGTATTTATCACTCTATATCCAATAGTAATAACATTAATAATAATAATCAATTATATTATAATTATTAGTAGTGGTAGTATTAATTTACATGTGAGGCCTTCCAGAATAGAAACTGCGTTATTTATCTCTGTAGCCTCTAAGCCTAATGTAATGCTTGGCACACATAAAGTGCTTAATAAATATTTGGTAAATGAATGAATCATTGAATAGATGAATTCGTGAATCACTAAGCAAACAAAGGATAAAGCCTTCTGAGTGGAATGTTCCTATGCTCTCTAAACAGAACTTTGTAATTATCTAAAGGACTACCATGCTAGTTACTTCCTCTTCAGACTTGCAAAAAGCAATTTCCTGGACTACCTACTGTATTGGTTTATTACATTCTGTTATCAGTAGAAAGTATACATAAATTGTTTCTCCAATAGTGGGGATAGTTTGTAAGTAGGAACTGGTAAGTTCAGCTGCTTAGACTACAGTTTAAAAGGAAGCCATGTCCGAATAATACTCCATTGTACTCGTATATGTGTACCACATTTTCTCTTTTTTTCTCTTTTTTTAATTAAAGTTTATTGGGGTGACAATTGTTAGTAAAGTTGCATGGATTTCAGGTGTGCAATTCTGTATTACATCATCTATAAATCCCATTGTGTGTTCACCACCCAGAGTCAGTTCTCCTTCCATCACCATATATTTGATACCCCCTACCCTCATCTCCCATCCCCCACCCCACTTACCCTCTGGTAACCACTGAACTATTGTCTGTGTCTATGAGTTTTTGTTTTTCATTTGTTTGTCTTGTTCTTTGGTTGTTTTTGGTTTATATACCACATATCAGTGAAATCATATGGTTCTCTGCTTTTTCTGTCTGACTTATTTCGCTTAGCATTATACTCTCAAGATCCATCCATGTTGTCACAAATGTTCCTATATCATCTTTTCTTACCGCTGAATAGTATTCCATTGTGTATATATACCACAACTTCTTTATCCATTCATCTATCGAAGGACATTTTGGTTGTTTCCATGTCTTGGCCACCGTACACAAAGCTGCAATGAACATTGGAGCACACGTGTCTTTATGGATAAATGTTTTCAGATTTTTTTGGGTAGATGCACAGGAGAGGGATTGCTGGGTCATATGGCAATTCTATTCGTAATTTTTTGAGGAACCTCCACACTGCCTTCCATAACGGCTGCACCAGTCTGCATTCCCACCAACAGTGTATGAGGGTTCCTTTTTCTCCACAGCCTCTCCAACATTTGTTACTATTTGTCTTGTTGATGATAGCCATTCTGACTGGGGTGAGGTGATATCTCATTGTGGTTTTGATTTGCATTTCTCTGATGATTAGTGATGTTGAGCATTTTTTCATATGTCTATTTGCCATTTGTATGTCCTCTTTGGAGAAATGTCTCTTCAGGTCCTTTGCCCACTTTTCAATTGGGTTGTTTGTTTTTCTTGTCGTTGAGTTGCATGAGTTCCTTGCATATTTTGGATATTAGCCTCTTATCGGAGGCACTGTTTGCAAAAGTCTTCTCCCATTCAGTTGGTGGCCTCTTTATTTTGTCAATGGTTTCTTTTGCTGTGCAAAAGCCTTTAAGTTTGATAGAGTCCCGTTCATTTATTTAGGTTTTACTTCCCTTGCCTTTGGAGTCAAATTCATAAAATGCTCTTTGAACCCAAGGTCCATAACTTTAGTACCTATGTTTTCTTCTATGCAGCTTATTGTGTCAGGTCTTATGCTTAAGTCTTTGATCCATTTTGAATTAATTTTGGTACATGGTGACAGATAGCAGTCCAGTTTCATTCTTTTGCATGTGGCTTTCCAATTCTCCCAGCACCATTTATTGAAGAAGCTGTCTTTTCTCCATTGTATGTTTTTTGCTTCTTTGTCAAAAATTATCTGTCCATATATATGTGATTTTATTTCTGAGTTCTCAATTGTATTCCATTGGTCTACGTGTCTGTTTTTCTGCCAATACCATGCTGTTTTGATTACTGTTGCCCTGTAGTACAAGCTAAAGTCAAGGAGTATGATACCTCCAGCATTGTTCATTTTTCTTAAGATTGCGTTGGCTATTCGGGGTCTTTTATGGTTCCAAACAAATCTGATGATTTTTTGGTTCTATTTCTTTAAAAAATGCCATTGGAATTTTGATGGGATTGCATTAAATCTGTATATTGCTTTGGGTAATATGGCCGTTTTAACTATGTTGATTCTTCCAATCCATGAGCACGGAATGTCTTTCCATTTCTTTGTGTCTTCTTCAATTTCTTTAAAAAATGTCTTGTAGTTTTCAGCATATAGGTCTTTGTTGAAACTAATAATAAAAAATAAAGTAAGCCAAGTCCATGGCTTGGTTTTCATATAGGCTAGTTCACTTAATTCTATCATCTGCCTTTAGAATGCATCCCTAATCCTAGCCAGGTAACTTGTAAGTGTGAGCCAGTTGTTACAAGAGGCCTTCATATGTGAGCCTGGAGAACTTGGTGATGCCTACACATAAAATTGTCCATCCTGCTGACAGTCTGTCAGGAGTTTCATATTGGGACAGGACACTAATCCCTCTTCATTAGATCTCCTGGCTCCCTGCAGTTACCAAGTATAAGGACAGCTGCTTGAGATGACTGTGGGGCTGAGCATCCTCTGGAGCCACTCTCAGCACAGGAGACTTCTGGGCTCAGCTGCTGCCAGTGCTCTGAAGTGAAGCGCTGTCACTGTGAACATTGGGCAGCCCCTGGCCGCTAAGCAGTTTCTCTTAAACAAACCCATCAATGGCCGCTCTCATCCATCTAGCTGCCTTGCAAATGTTAAAGTCTACTCTTGACTATTTCAAGGTGGTAGAGATGTTATGCTGCACTTGAATCTGTCACAGATATGAAGTGTAATATCCCAAGGTTGAATTTGGCTGACACAGGTAGATAAGTCTAAAAGTCTTAAATGATTGTATACAGGGGACTCATCCATCCTCAGCAGGAAGCTATCTACTTACCCCTCACTGGGAGGATAATGAACCCAGTATCAACTCCAACTGGCAAAGCAAAAAAGAAAACAAATAGATTTTGAAAATGAAAATCGCTCCCTTAGAGTAAAAAGAACCATAAAGCCGGTAGCAGAATATTCCTGACAATCTTTAGACTAACCAGCGGCAACATGAATAAATGAAATGCCATGCTATCTTTTCAGTTTATAACATAACCATCTCCCAGCACTTAAGGTCAGTGAAGCTTTGTCAGAGCACAACAGCTAGGAAATTAGAAAGCTATGAACACTTGGAGGAAAACAACGTAGATCCAGTTCCTTGTGGTACAAATGTAAAAGACTGAAGCAGAAGAACCCAGTAGAATGTGGGCGTCTTGAAGATGAAAGAAAGTCAAACTCACTTAGAACTGCAGCCCCAAACAGCACAGGTTTTTTTCAAATCCTGTCATCTACTATACTAGGCTGAATGAATAATAACTGGAACCCAGAAACTCGGGGGCCTAACCCAAGAGAGAATAGTCTACCCTGTAACAATATATACTAATTAAATTCAACTTGGTGAGGTTAGGTTCCCATGTGACTTCATTCATATTGTCTTTTTACTGATTTGTGGCCAGAATTTAACAGAGTTCTCTTTACAGCTAGCACATCTGGAAGTGCCAACCACAAATAGGAAAACATGCAAATGAATGTGTTCTAAAATGCTGCATTTCCGCAGTGGAATTCTCCATGAATTAAAGATGACAAGTATGTGGCCTTTGTTGATCTATGGAAATGTGTATACACAATAATGTTAAATGAAACAGTGTGTACACATTGATTACAGCCCTGCAGGAATCCAGTCTGTACATCTGCCAAGATCATAAGTGAACTTGAAGTGACATAAATAGAATTGAATGTATATTAGGTTCTGAGTCTTTTTAGAGTGGTTTAAGTTCACAATAAAAATAATTAAATGGGTAAAAAAAATACTACTGTACTTCCAAGGCTGTGTGGTAGTGAAGCACATATTGAAATCCAAGTCCATCAACTCCAGAAAGGGAGCAAACAGTGGAAGGATGACATAGTGACACAGCAAACAAAAAGACTTTCCCACAAATGTAATACTGAGAAGTGATGGGCTCAAGCAGAATTTTAATGACAAAGTAGATTAGCTGGACACTTTCTGGCAGTATGCATTCTGTTTGAACAATACTCCCTTCCCTAGAATTAAGGGAGACTACTTACTTTTCATATGCCTACACTTCAAATCATGTGTGTAGATACCAGTTTTTCTTTTTCAAATGGACCTGAGAAGGGATCAGGATTGTAAGAGAAATGCCAGGCCAAACCCCAAGGCCTTGGTTTTGTCTTTGAACAAGGGAATGGTTGCCCCACCGGAAAGCTCAGACACCAGAGTGACCTGGAGGGCCTGATCCTACAGCAACAATGCAGCGACAATGCAAATACTGCCTACCTAGGCTCCCTCACAGGCAAGCAGGGCAATGACTACAAAGCCCTGGTTTCACTGGGACAGGTCTGTCCTCTCTCCAAACAACTTGGCCAGACAAATGCCTGTGCCTGTGCAGAAGACATGCAGTGCTTGCTCATTCATCTTGTTCTTGCTTTCCCCTCCTTTGGCCTTTGGCCTCTTCTGCACCTTTATCAGAAGAGAAAAGGAAAGAGAGGAAATGCAGTTCCCATGCCTGGATTGCAGCTGTCCCTCCCTGTTTCCTGTCAGTGGCAGCACCGTATGGAACTCTGGACTGTTTACATAAGTCAGTATATCAGTAAGTAAGGTTCGTGTGCTTTCTCCAGGGCAGGACTTATCAGATTCTCCAAGCATTTTACCTGAAGGTTGGATTTCATTAGTTAAACGGGGACTTTAGTGTGATGTGGGTTAGTTTATGTCAAATTTGCACACCCTTTCCCTTGTTTGTGGCTTAGATCATCTGTGCCATTATTTTCTTTCCACTTTTCCTAATACCCCAAGGTTCCTGTGATCTGCTTTAATGAGAAGCCATTAAAACCAATAATAAACAAGGAATCTCTCAGAATCAATGTGCTGTAGGTGTTAAATGCGCACCACATAAATAGTTGTAAAATCACCCGGAAGAATTGATGTACGTCATCTCAGAGTGGTGTTTGCAGCCTTTGTAAACGTACAGGATAAATCAGAGGTACCACTCTTGAAAAAGTGTCTTCAGTGATGACACCAACAATGAAGGAAGAGGGGACAAAATTGGTATTTCTGGCAGCTTTAGGAGGAAAAAGGAAGCTAGTATATCTCTGCTAAGGCCATATATTATGGCTTTCTGCAACAATGTTCTTAGAAACATAACTCCTCTCCATTGACTGATTAACACAACATAAAAATCCATCCAGGTACCTGATAAAATGCCCAACGTTACTGCAGTTGAGATCCTGACAGTGCTGCTCTCTCACTTTCAGTATCCCAGTATGTTACTGGCAAAGAAAGAGCCTCCGCCAAGGTCTTTATAGACTGAGTTCAGTGAGTGGTTGACCTGCACTAATCCGAAGACAGAAACAAAAACCTAAACGGAAACATAGCCACTTGTAATGAATGTTGTTACACTACTCATTGAAGTCTCTGAACCAGGGGACAAAGTGATGGACCTGGTCCAAGGGGACAATGACAGGAGAAATAGTCTGGAATGAATATCTGGCTGGCATCACAGAGATAGCCTGTTGAGGAAGCCAGTCCTGACAATTAGCTTGGCATAGCTGCTGACTTCAAATTGAGAATCCTTTGTTCTATTTTGCTGACACATAGGCTAACACAGGGTAACACAGGGCCCCCAGGCAGATCTTTGCAAAGGATAGAGACTTCCAGCAGGGGACATCACCATCAAAGTTTTCATATAGGCAGTGTGGTATAAGGGCTAATGTTTACTGAGCACTTACTACGTGCCAAGTACCAGCAGAAAAGAGATGGCATATTCAAAACAGGTAAATAAGGAGAATTTAATGAAGAGACTGTTTACAAAAGTATGGGCAGAGTTAGGGTGATCAACAAAGGATGATGAAGCACCTTGGTGCTAGCATCAGGCGGGGGCCCTTACCACCCGCAGGCTGAGGGAGCAAAAGAGCATCAGCTCAGGACACCTGTGCCTAAAAGAAGCAGTGGTGGCTGTGGGGAGAAGGACGCAGCCAACCTGCAGCAATGAGGCACGGAAGTAGCCAGTTGAATAAATGCACTGCTCTCTCCTCCTGATCTCCAGTCTCCTGTTAGTGCCTCCCATTGGCCCAATTCAACCAGAAGCCAGAGGGATGGGAACCCATTGATGCAGTCCATTAAGATCTGCCATTCTGACTGGGGTGAGGTGATATCTCATTGTGGTTTGATTTGCCAGAGGGTAAGGGGGGTGGGGGGGGTGGGGGGTGGGAGATGAAGGTAAGGGAGATCGAATATATGGTGATGGAAGGAGAACTGACTCTAGGTGGTGAACACACAATGGGATTTATAGATGATGTAATACAGAATTGTACACCTGAAATCTATGTAATTTTACTAACAATTGTCACCCCAATAAATTTAATAAAATAAAATTGGAAAAAAAAAAGATCTGCCTCCTCGTAACAGAGCAGGGTCGAAAAGCGTAGAGAATGGATCTAAAGGAACACGCAGGGAATATCTAGCACATCTTCATTTTAGAAGTAAGCCAAATGAGTCAAAATAACTTGCCCAGTGAGGAAGTGGTGGAGCTGAGAGTTAAACCCAGAACTATCTGACTCCAGAGTCCATCCTCAACTGCTCTATTAGATTCTTCATTTCTGGACTCACTTATCTTTCCCATCTTATCTCCTTGCAGTTTTCTCTCCACACACTCTATGCTGCTGCCAGTGTATCTCCCTCTTTCAAACAGAAAATATTCTGTTTCCAATGAAACTGCCATTCTTCCAAGAAGTCTTCTCTAGCTAAAGAATCTGCTGCGGCCCCTTCTGCTCCTGAAGCCCTGGAGTGCATTGTTCTAGTAGACTGTGAGCTCCTTCAAGGCAAACCCCTCTATCCTACTCATATTTGTGTCATCCCCAGAACCCAGTCCAGTGCTGGACAGATAGTCATTACACAATTAAGTCATGTTTGCTGTTTTGTGGGATGAATTTGTCAGGCGAGACAAGGGAAACAGGAAAATTATCTCATAAAATTGAAACTAAAGGAGTTGGAAAAAAACTGAAAAATATTTTAGTATATTAAAACTCCTAACATTATTTTAGGCTTCAGTATTTTATTTATACCCCAAACAAAATTTATTGTAATTTTACTTTTTGGGATTTAATTGAAATAAACACATCAATGATATTTTCAAAGTCCTCTGGGAAAAAAAGAACCGTTAAAAATACATAAAAACGTGTATATAGGGACACCCATTTTTACTTTTGCCTCAGGCTCCAATAAGGCTTGGAATAGCACTGTCGGATTCTGTACTTATATTTTTGATATTTTGTTCATCCCAGATTGTTTTGCATTAATTTGAATATTAAAAATACTGCATTAAAATGTGAGGGTTTTGGTACTCCCTTAAATTTTGCAGTAGACGCAAGCACCTCTCTGGCTTCACCCCAGTCCAGCCCTGAGGCTAAGGCAGTAGCTATGAGGCTGGAGGAGAGTGAACTCAAAGGGCTATTGAGGAGCAGCATTAATGGAAGTGATAATCTAGCCTCTTGTTCTTTCATTTCAGAAACATTCAGAGGTCTGTAATCAACCTATTCCACTAGATCAGGGAAATTAAAATATCTCCCAAACATAGGGACCAATAATGAGAGTAAAATCATTTCATTCAGAATCTCTTGCCTTCACAGCAGGTAAATTATTTCCACATGGGGAAGCTTAAAACAAAGCATTAAATTAGGAAGAGGAAACTCTTTTCCCCTTCCTTATCTGATGGGTGCCTTCTGGCGCTGAGCATAGTTCAGAAGCCACCTGCTATAGGCCCCAAAACAAAGAGCACAGAGAAAGGTTTCACCCACGCTCCAATCTGGACACCCCTCAGGGCTCAGGTGAGTGGTTTCATTCTGTGTTGTATATAGGTTTAATATGATTTGAAATCCACTTGTTTCTGACTTAAGTGAAGTTGTTTTAATCCACTTGTTTATGACAGACAAAAAAAGTTATGTTTAGAAGTAAAGTTTTTTTTTATTAGTTTCAGGTGTACAAAACAATATAATAGTTAGACATTTACACCCCTCACAAAGTGATAACCCCCCTGCCCCAATCTACTACCCCTCTGACATCATAGAAGTAAAGTTGTTTTGATACAAGAATGAAGTAAGTCGAATCAGGATGTCATCATTCTACATCTGTTGTCATTGATAAGCAGTCAGCAGCCCAGCAGCTGAGGGGCACCACTGAAAGCTTATCAATAAGAACATATAGAGAAGCAACTGTGGCAAGGGGACATTTAGACTGTAAATACTGAGAGTTTTTAAGGGCTATTTGAAAGTTTTAGTCTGAGCAAGGTGACAATTTGCTGACCGTTTAAAGCTGTCTGAAGATCTGGAGACACTTGCTCCTGCCATGGCCAAGGGGACTCTTTGGTTGGCAGTGGTGCAAAGCCATTCAACAGTCCCTGGAGTGAAAACCTCAGAACAGTCTAACCTGTCCACCAACACCAGCATCTTCATTCCCCAGCAACCTGCTCTGGCAACAAGGGACTTCCCTTTTACACTGGCAGCTGGAAGTGAGCTGTCAGTTGGTTAAGCCTTCTCTCCTGAGAAACCAAACTCGTGTAAAATGTACACCTCTAAATTTGGACTTGACTCTTTTCACTTCCCCTTGCCTGGAGCAATCGTGCAAATAATCTGCAACTTGTTTGGAGTATGTTATTTATTTGGCTTATTAAGAAATATTATCCTGTATGCTATCAGCTTGTGAAATTATTATAATTCCTACAGTGAACCTGTCTGAATAAATTGCTGGCAAAGGCAGAATCAATATCTGAGTATAACTTTGCAACCTCCCCCCAAACAAAAACAAAACATTCTGGTTATTTTGAAATGTTTTAAAGATGTTTTATTAAAACAAGACACACACACACACACACACACACACACACACACACACACACACACGTGGATGTAAGTCATAAACATTGAAAACAACCTAACTGCCCCCAAATAGGGGAAAAGGGGAAAAGTTAAATAAATTATGGATTTTCACTTGATGGAAATTTATGCAATTATTAAAAATGACGGCCATAAAGACTAAGTAGCATCATGGAAATAGGTTCAGTGAAGAAATACAATATAAGAAACAGCATATATTATTACAATTATTTAGAATTTGCTTATGGAAATAGACTGGAAAGAAATAAACTAATCATTCGACAAATACTTATTGAGTATGCAAGATGCAGAGATAAGCATTTTATACCTTATCATTGGATCCTCACACTGACCTTATGTAATCCCCATTTTACAGATGTAGAAAATGAATGTGTGAGATTGTGATTTACAATAAAAAATGTATAGTTGGTCTTTGTCCCTGTTTCTGGCATTGAGCTCCTAAAACCATTGGCATTTCCTAAATGATGAGAGTGATAAAAGAGTCTTTGTCACGTTAATGAGGTGACTTTTGGACCCCCACTAATGGATCGGGGCTGGTTGCCAGGAGAATCAACCACTGATTAGAGGGCTGGAACTTTCAGTTCAACCCCCTGACCTCCAGAGAGGGGAGAGGGGCTGGAATTTGAATCAATTGCCAATGGCCAGTGATTTAATCAATCGTGCTTATGTAATCAAGCCTCCATAAAAACCCAAAAGGACAGGGTTCGGAGAGTTTCTGGATTGGTGAACATGTGCAGATTTGGGGAGAGTCATGCCCTCCGAGAAGTCATGGAAGGTCGGCAGCCCTTCCCCATAAATTGCCCTATGCACCTCTTCTATCTGTGGCTGTTCCTTTTATAATAAACTGGTAATCTAGCAACTTTTTTTTCCTGTTTTTAAATTAAAGTTTATTGGGGTGACAACTGTTAGTAAAGTTACATAGGTTTCAGGTGTACAATGCTGTAATACATCATCTATATATCACATTGTGTGTTCACCACCCAGAGTCAGTTTTCCTTCCGTCATCATATATTTGATCCCTTTTACCCTCATCTACCACCCTTCTCCCTCCTTACCCTCTGGTAACCACTAAACTATTGTCTGTGTCTATGAGTTTTTGTTTCCTCATTAGTTTGTCTTGTTCCTTAAAATGTTTCTCTGAGTTCTGTGGACTGCTCTAACAAATTAATCAAACTCAAAGAGGGGGTCATGGAAACCTCCTATTTATAGGTGATTGGTCAGAGAAGCACAGGTAACAACTTGGGCTTGTGATTGGCATTTAAAGTGAGGGGGTAGCCTTGTAGCTGAACCCTTAACCTGCGGGATCTAATGCTACCCTGTTTCCCCGAAAATAAGACCTAGCTAGACAATCAGCTCTAATGCGTCTTTTGGAGCAAAAATTAATATAAGACCAGTCTTATTTTACTGTAATATAAGACCAGGTCTTATATAATATAATGTAATGTAATATAATGTAATATAACGTAATATAATATAATATAATACCTGGTCTTATATTAATTTTTGCTCCAAAAGACGCATTAGAGCTGATTGTCCAGCTAGGTCTTATTTTCGGGGAAACATGGTATCTCTGGGTAGATAGTGTCAGAATTGAGTTTGATTGTAGGACATCCAGGTAGTGTTGAAAAATTGAGTGGTGGAAGGGGAAGCCACCTCCCCATACACATAAACATTGGAAATTGGGATCAGAACCCATTTAGAAGGTGAGAAAAGTTAATTAGCAAAGCTAATAAGTGCAAAGCTGGGGATCCAAACACATTCAGTCTGACTTCAGAACCTGAGCCCGCCTCTATGCTCTTCTGCCAAATGATAACAGCAGTGTGCCAGGGTGATGGGACTCCCCATATCTTTTTCTTTGCTTTGTTTTCCAAATTTTCCTCATCGTAGTTATATTACTTTAATAATTTCACAAATGCCTTCATTAATTAAAACCAAGCTATTAAGGAAATGCAAATCAAAACCACAATGAGATACCACCTCACACCTGTTAGAATGGCTATTATCAACAAGACACATAATAACAAGTGTTGGCGATGCTGCAGAGAAAAAGGAACCCTCATACACTGTTGGTGGGAATGTAAATTGGTACAGTCACTATGGAAAACAGTATGGAGTTTCCTCAAAAAATTAAGAATAGAATTACCATACGAATCAGTAATTCATCTTCTGGGTATCTACCCCAAAAAATCTGAAAACATCCGTAAAGATATAGGTACCCCTATGTACACTGTAGCATTATTTACGGTGACAAGACATGGAAATAACCAAAGAGTCCTTCGATAGATGATTGGGTAAAGAAGATGTGGTACATATGGAACACATTGGAATACTACTCAGCCATAAGAAAAGATGAAATACTGTCATCTGTGACAACGTGGATGGACATTGAGATCATTATGCTAAGCAAAATAAGTCAGACAGAAAAAGCAGAGAACCATATGATTTTCACTCATATGTGTGACCTGAAAACAGAAAACTGAAAACAACAAAGGAATAAGTCAAACAAATAAAGAAACAAAAACTCATAGACACAGACAATAGTTTAGTGGTTACCAAAGGGGAAGGGGGGAAAGGGGTGGTAGATGAGGGTAAAAGGGATCAGATATATGATGATGGAAGGAGAACTGACTCTGGGTGGTGAACACACAATGTGATATATAGATGATGTATCACAGAACTGTACACCTGAAACCTGCATAACTTTACTAACCATTGTCACCCCAATAAACTTGAACTTTAAAAAAAGCAATTTTGTTTAGTTTGAGAATTAGAACATATTTCACCCAACTGTTTTTAAAATTTAGAGGTGAAGCCATAAGTACTATTTACAGGTGATTAAAAGACTTTCTTCCATTTTCTATTATGAACATATTATGGGTAGGAGGCAGGGAGAGAGGGAGATGAGACACAGGGGATAAGGGGAGAGGACACACTGGGAAATAAGGAATAGAGAGAAGAAAGGGGAAAAGGAACAGGGCCAGAGACAGAGAGGATCAAACCAGTCCAAAGGGTGAACCAGAGGGAAAAGGCAAGACAAGCAGCTGGGTGGGGAGGGAGACAGGCCAGGAGCTGCAGGATGGGCAGGTGCTGGGTGTATAACTTACCATCACCTGCTGTTTCCCTGGACTAGGGCCTTCAGAGCGAGTTGTCACCACCTTTGGAAATGCATTGCTTTTTTTTGCTTTTGGAAGCAGTTTTTATGCATTTTTTCTAAACCTCAAAGTTTCTTTCTGAAGTAAAATTTTTTTTTTTTCATGAAAAGATAAGAGTTTTATACCTGCACACAGGTGAACGGATGACTCAGGGTTTAGACATGTGCTTTGGAAGGAGAAAAATTGGTCAGTAAATTAAGCATCTCCATCTGGAAGTCCTTTGGCCATGGGAGCTGTAAGAATGACTCAGACCTGTTCTTGGAGGCTGCCTCATACAAATGAGTTCAGAAAGTTACACTGAGAGAAGTAGGGCCATTGTGAAGGAGGAATATTTTCCTGTGAGTCCCCATATGATGTAAACAATGTTGGATCTGCCGGCAGTTTCTGGGTGTTGGCCGGGATCGTGTCTCGTGAAGCCGAAGAATGGAAACACGGACTCAGGAGAGGCAAAGAGTTGTAAAGGAGGATAGTTTATTAGAGGCAGGAGAAGATGTTGCAGCTCCTGAGCGGGAGGGGGTCCCGAATGGGAGTGCACCCTGACTAAGGCAAAAGCTCTTACTTTTATACCGTCCCCTGCCTGCTTGGGGAAGGGGGCTGGCGCCTTCTAATTGAATTCATCTATCAGGTTTGTCCTGTTTGTCGATCCTGAAGGAATTAACGAACCAATTCATTCCTATCTATCAGATCTGCTCCTTTGTCCGGCCAGAAGGGATTTGAGATTATCTATTAACCTTAAGGCATATTCTCATGTCTCTGTCCTGGAGTGAAGGAGACATTCCAGGACCTGGAGTTTCAGGATATGGCTGCTTTTTGTTTATTCCAGCAGGGACCCCCTATCTACCTAGCAACATGCTAACTATCCTGTCTCACTTATCTCTTCTGCCCCTGGAAACAAAGGCAGGGTGGGCTCCATGGGTCAGAAGTGCCACCATTTGCTTCTGAGCCTCAAGCCAGAACATTTCAAAACAACTGGTCACCCAGGGATATGAAGGAGTTGGATGTTTAGTAATTTATGTCTTGTACCTGTTTGAAGTTTGACTCTGTGGTAGGGTAGGGGTAGGGGTTTAATGGGCTGGGGGTTAGGGGGTGCTAATCCACCTCTAGGTTTGTTCTGCTAGTCCAGAAGTAGGCAGGACTTTGGGTCTTCATGAACCTCTTCCCAAATCTGGAAAGAGGGCTGATGATCTAGGTCAGGGGCCAACAAAATTTTCATTAAAAAAGGGCCAGCTAGTAGGTCTGCAGGCCATAGAGACTCTTTCACAATGAATCACCTCCACTGTTGTAGTGCAAAAATAGCCATAGAGAATACATAAATGAATGAGCATGGCTGTGTTCCAATAAAACTTTATTTGTGGTCAGAAATTTTAATTTTATATAACTGTCACAAAATAGTGTTCTTTTGATTTTCCCCAACCATTTAGAAATGTAAAACCCATTCTTAGCTCACAAATAGGTGTACAAACACAGGTGGTGAGCCAGATATAACCCATCGGCCACAGTTTGCTGATACCTGGTCCTCCTATAGGATTGAAAACCTGGGCTTAGAAAGGAGCTGAGGCACAGTAGAGAGTGATATTCCTGAGATCCCAGACCCCACTCCTATGTGAGGAAACATTTCCTCTAGAGCCATTTCACTGTAAAAAGAGGAATCCCCAACCCCTCACCAGATAAACTGAATTCCTCATTGCCTGACTATGTCAGATAACTAAAGGGTTAACAAATTGCTATCAAAGAAATATCACCCTTGCCTTCTAATTCCAATTCCTGACTCTATTTTTGAAGGTTAATAAAATTGAGAATGAATGAGGTAAGTTCCATCAATAGATAAATTAGGAACTCTTACAGTGAGAAACAACTCACTGAATAGAACTGATGAAATTTGAACCAATTTAAAGAACTAACCAATGGGAAAATTCCCCAAAGCTCCAGCAACTAATAAGTTTAAAGATGCACATAACTTTCCAATGTGACATGTGTACTATCTCAGCACAGACATGAGATGTTTGAGTTATCCTGTGCAGGTAGATGTAAACAGATCCCCCACACACACACATACACACAGCCCCCAGGGACCCCAGGTCACAAAGCATGAACTAAATTCAACCTCTTATCAAATATAGGGAGAACTAAAGGCCACTAAAGGGAAACGACTTACATAAGGTCATACAATTCGCCATGGGGGTGGGGGAACAAACACTGGATTAAGTTCCCAAAGAAAAACTTTGGGAAGAGACCCCTTAGTTACCTCACCAAAACCTGCCTCACCGGCAACAGGAATGGCAAGGCACATTCAAGGTGTGACAGCAAAGGTGGCCTCGGTAGTGGAAGCCTCAGCTTCCTGGTGCCTGTGAATGACTTCCTAGGGCTTGCTCAGGGATGCAACTTGGGGAAAGTTTGGACTGTAGGGCTATTTTCATTCTCATTGGACCATTACCCACACTCCATTGTACTCCACCACTCTACCTTGCCCCCTTCCTTCCTGCTGTTATGACCTAGAAAAGCAAAGGTTCACCTTTTAGTGTATGACAACCTTTGAAACCATGGACATTCAAACTCTATTCAGTTATCAATAAGTACATTGTTCATTGTTTGGATTATCTGCGAAGACACAAGAGTCTTGTGTCTCTTTGCTTCACAAAGGCGGTGTCCTGTAATGACTAAGAGCACAGATCCTGGAACTCAGGTCCTGGAGCCAAACTGTCTGAGCTTGAATTCCATTTCCACCGTTCACTATTTATATGACCTTAAGCAGGTCACTTAATCTCTATGTATTTCACGCTTTCATCTGTAAAACGGGGATACTAATAGTAGCTACCTCTTGGGACTGTGAGGATTAAATGAATCATTATGTGTAAAGCACATAGTGTGGGCTGTGTGAGTTAACTTCTATTGCTATTAACGTTAAGGTCACATCCTGAGATAGACTGAACCAGGAAAGCAGCCAAGACGGGTACAACCGGTGCTTGTGTGAGAGTGAGTGTATGAGGAGTAGGGAGGAAGAGAGAAAACGAGGAGGGAAGGAGGAAAACATAAAGGTCAGGGAGGAGGGTTGGAGAGGAAAATGAGGTGGGAAGGCAGGATGGATAGGGCCAGGGGAAGGAGCAGGAGAAAGGCAGATAATCCAATAGCAAACACTCCCCAGTGTGAAAGAAGTGAGCGCTTCTGACAACATACCACAACAAACATAGAGGTAGATGTTTCATATTGGCGCTATGAAATAACAAAATTGGCTACACTGCTTGAATTCAGACCATGTCCCAGGCACTCTATTAGTGCTTTATATCTTTTAGTTTGTTTAAATCTCACCACAACTTTATGAGAATTTTTTGGAACTCTTTTTATGAGCCCTTTTCACAAATGAGGAAAATTATGCTTAGGGAGATTGGGTAACATGTTGAATGAAGGTCACCCATCTAGTAAGACGTACAGAGAGCCCTGGATTCAAACTCAGGTCTAACTCCAAAGCCCATGCTCCAAACACACACTATACGTGCCTCCTAATCAAGAGTTCTGTGTGTTTGAAATCTGTTGGCACCAGACTACACCGAGAAATGCACTTATAACTCATTTAGAACAGCAATCCAATAAAAATTGTAAGTGTTCATAAAATGACTAAGTATACCTCTACTATTTAGGGGCTTCTTTGAGAAGACAATCAAGCTAGACTAATCCAAGACACTAGCTGGTCTGGAACACAAATAGGTTCAAATTCTTGATGCCTTCATGAAGAGCTCACTGCCAAGAAGAATCTGCTAGGTGATGGGAATGAAAGGGAGACTAGAGTATGGGCCCTATACGCATGAGCTTTGCAAAAGGGGAAATGAACCCGAGTAGAACACATAGGACCTGAAAAAAACACACAGCTCTTCTCCTCAGAGCTGACAGATCCCTAGAAGGAGAAGGCAGTTTTAAAAATGATTAATCTCTTCATTTTAAATATGTGAAAACTAAGGCCCCACAGGGGTAGTGGCTGACCCAAGATCATATATGAGGACTGACAATTAAATTCACGAACTCATACTAGAAAAAGTGCTACATACCTCATTGCTGAATATCACTACAGTCACCTTCGAAGTACTCCCCTTGGGAAGCTATGCGTCAATGCCAGTGCCTAATTCACCCTTCAAAGCAATTTTGGAACTCTTTTTTTGGAATGGCCATCAGAGCTGTTGTCATATTACCCGTGATGTACTGAATGTCATCAAAATGTCTTCCTTTCAATAGTTCCTTTATTTTCAGGTAAAGAAAGAAGTCACTGGGGGACAGATCAGGTGAGTAGGGAGGGTGTTCCAATACAGTTATTTGTTTACTGGCTAAAAACTCCCTCACAAACAGTGCAGTATGAGCTGGTGCTTTGTCGTGATGCAAGAGCCACGAACTATTGGGGAAAATGTCAGGTTGTTTTCATCTAACTTTTTCATGCAGCCTTTTCAGCATTTCCAAATAGTAAACTTTGTTAACTGTCCAGATGGTACAAATTCATAATGAATAATCCCTCTGATATAAAAAATATTTAGCAACATTGTTGCAACAAGTTCGCGAACTTAATTGTCAGACCTTGTAACCTGAAGGAGGGAAAGGCTGAGCTAAGAAGCTAAGTTTTCTGACAGCCAGACAAGCACTCTTTCTCTTTCCGACCCAGTGTTCTTTCTTCCATAGAATCAATTGGGTTGAGAATAATTCCCTTCCTGGCTTGCCCAAATAAAAGACAAATGTGAAGATGGAAGGAAATGTGCTTTCCCACACCTTGATACAGGTATGCTTTTTAGCTGGCCAGCCTGAGCTTTCAGTCCATATATGGCAAATGGATTTGCCCTTTGAGTTTTTAATTTAGAAATCATGGAAAGAAAAAAAACAGCACATACACTTAAATTTCAAGTAGCAGATCTGTGGAAAAGCAGTTCTCTGGAGGCTTCCCTCACACCTTCTGGAATGTTTATCCTCTTGTTTTTCCCATGCCCCTCCCCCTCTTCATTTCTTTTTTATTTCTCTTTCTCATGAAGGTTTTCTCTTGGCCGCAAAGGCCTGGCTGGAGGCTCCCTTCCTGGTCTTCTGTGTGTTTGGAGAGTCCAGAGGGGCCCACTCTAAAATGAGGCTCCTCCCAGATACAAGCTGGGCCAATAATTCACAAGGCTCAGACTTCCACTGGCTCCAGCCAACTCTGGGGTCGCCAGTCTGAAGTGATTCTCCAAATCCAAGAAAGACATTTGCCCCAACAAGCTTTAACAATGTATTTTAAAGATGTGCTGCAAGTTTCCTCCTTTGTTTAGCTGGAAAGTCCAATTTAAACACCCCTTGGAACAAAGTACTGCCTCACTTTGCTGTTCTGTTCTTGCTGCAAGGCATTGCTTACACACAATTTAATCACTTTGCTGGGAACTACAATTATTTTGCATCTACCAGAGGCTCCTGAGAGACAACTGTAAATAATGGCTTACTCTCTTCAAACAAGAAGGCAATTGATTCACAATTGCCTGAAGACTGGGCCTGAGAACTCCTGTTTGGTTCCATAGGGATGCACTTAAGGGGCTGGCATAGAGAATGGAAAACTCCCTGATGGAGGTTGGAATGGTCAGTTTCAAGCCATATGTTTCTTCATGCTGACTCCTAATTTTAATTTGTCTTTGAATACATCCAGCCTTTGCTCTAAAATTTTCTTCTCACAATTCCCCTTTTTATCTTATCAATAGGAGGAAGTTTCTGGTTGCCTGGGGTCTCGGAGGCACAGTTTTCATCTATAAACCCAACAACTTAAAAATGATCCTGGGAGGCCTGCTAGCTGGCAGTTTACAAAACAGATTTAAAAAGAATGATCTTGGGTGATTTTTCTAAACACATTAATGTTAAACTTGACATTTGTTTAGGAGCCTCATGGACTCCATTAAAAGCCATCTTCTCTGTTCTGCTCTCTTTGGTTCTGGGCCTGGGAAAGGGGCGTTAGGACATTTTCCCCTCCATTTGGATACTTGAGTAACTGCATTTAGTGTAGAGCTCTGATTGGTGGAGATTAACCACAAACAGGTGAGGCTTTGAGAGTTTTCCTGCTTGTCTGAATTTCTGATCTGAGGCAGGGCAGACTGTTTGGATTTCATTCAAACACAGCCTCAGCCTAAAGTATCATTGTGTACACTGAAGGGAGTAGACAGAAAGAAAGGGTGGCTGCTGCTGCCAAAAGGCTAGAAGAGGTGCATTGGGGGGTGGGGAGAGCCCTGGTCACACTCAATCATATCACTCTGCCTTATTTTCATCAGAGCACTTGTCACCATATGAAACTGTTCTAGTGAGTTATTGCCTTAATTATCTCTCCCCCTGATGAGAACAGAACCTGCAAAATGGTTCAAAATTCCCTCTTCCAGGGATGGCAATTTTTGGGATGCTCTTCAAGCCTCCCAAGACCAGGCTCCACCATTTCATGGACACTGAGACCTATACCCCCTCATCCTAATATTTCTCCATTAGAGATTCAAGCCTATTGGTGAGGCCTATATCTGCCTCAGCCATCCTCTTTAAAAAGGTAATTTTCCTGGTAAAAGTAGAAGGGACAAATTAGGTGGAAGGGGATCCAAGGTGGGAAGTGAAGGCAGAGGTGAAGAGGGGAATAGCAAAGCTCAACTCTATGTACCTGCTTCATGATTTGGCCTCAAGCCCTGCCTGACAGTTCAGTGGCCCAAGAAAGCCCAAGCCTTAGGAACCAGGAGGGAACCCACACAGACTAGTTGTCTTTCTTCCTCAGGAACTAGCTCAGAGAAACTCCCCTCCTCCAGCAGTATCCCCATCTCCTTTCTCCCCTCTGCCAACTGTGAGTCAGGTAATCTTTTTTTCTTATATACATGAAATAATATACATAAGTCAGTGATTTCCTTCTGAACTCCACCCTTCCCCTTTGGAATTTGAACATTTGTCTTCCATTTCCTGGCACGTTCGCTTCTGTAGCAGCCAGCTCCTTCAAGGAAGGCCAAAGAGCTTCTTCTTCCTAAGAGTGAGGGGCTTCCTTTGTGGATGAACAGCAGAGGGGCTGGAAAGGCAGCCCCAGACTGAGGAGGAGCAGTTCCAGCTCCAGGACCCCAGCCAGAAGGCCACCTCCCACCTACCTCTGCCAGCACCATGGCAGGCATTTCTAGACACAGGGTCCATTAAGGGTCTTGAATCAACCCTGCCACAAAGAACAACTCCTGCAAAGGCTTCGGAGTGCCTGCTGAGACCCAAGCCTCCAGACCCTGAAGTCTTTGTGGAGCAGATGACATGTGGAGGAGCTTTCTAACAATTCCAGAGAAACTGGGAACAAAATGGTTGGGGAAAATGTGAACTGAGCAGGTGATAGCCCCCTTTGCATTCCCAACCCACCCTTCCTCCCAAAGCAACCAAAGCCTTGCTTCTGTAGTCAGAAAGGAAAGGGAAGGGATCTGGAAACTCATTCGTATGAAGAAGCTAGCAGCTTAATGGGTCCTGGTACCAGGGTGATTTGCATTTTTAAAGATGGCAATGCTTAACGCAAGAATGGTCAAGTTAAGTTGCTGACATCAGTGGTGGTGGGGGGTAGTATGTAGTGAGGGGAAGTTTTTCTGATGCCCCTCAAAGTACAACCATGCAAGTGATTGTCTTCCTGGAAGACCAGGCCTGGCTCTAGCCTTTTCATACATCTACTTTTCAGCACCCATGGTCATACTTGGGCCACAGAGGAGGGCTGAAATTTCCCTCTGAGATGCCCTTTTTGAAACTTTTCCTTTGGGAACACACAATTATGGATATCACTGCAAAACCACAACAGTGGATACTCATTCTGTCCCTAGAAAATGTTCTTCCTAAACCCACAATTGCTCATTGAAAGCTGTATTTTTTTTCTAGGAAGTGAAAGATTTTATGCCAGAGTTGCTCTCTCAAAGTTTCTGAGAACAACAAAGCATTGTATGGTACCACCAGCGTTTAGGCTTAGGACAATTATATAATGAATCAGCAGCATTATAATGCTGTTTCCCAGATGACTTATCTTGCATCATTGTATCCAAATCTCTGAATCATCCAGAAAGCTATTACAGCTAGAGATTACCAAGTTAACTGAAGGGAAAAAATCCTGGAATTCAATAAAACCTCAGTGGCCCTAAATCACCTACCACACCTTTCATGATTTTTTGAATTATGTTACGAGTCATTGGTTTTGTGGCTTTGTTTTAATGGTGATGGTAATGAGAGATGAGCAGGGAAATTATTACCTCATCTTCTACTAGCAATCCTAAAATGCTGGAAAAAGCTCTGGATTTGAGTCAGAAAATCTCGATTCGAATCCTGCTACCTACAAATCAAATATTTCCACTTTAAAATGAAGAACGTGATTGAGCTGTCCAAAGAAAATAAAGAAAATATTTAAAGGATGCATCCAGATCTTGCCCCTCATGCTCTGAAGAAGAAAAATCATGAGGCAAAATTATGCAAAACTAAGTGAGGTAGAGCTATCATCACAAGGATCCAACCAAATTGAAAGTTTTTTTGTTTTGTTTTGTTTTGGTTTTGGCTTTTTTTTTGGAAAGCAATATATTTTAGGTTCTAGAAAAACTGAAGCAAATTGTCAACAGAGTTCAACAGGGATGTTTCACATTTTTTTATTTAATTCTCACAGCAGTCTTGTAATATTTGGCTTATATTTAATAGATAAGAAAATTGAGGTCCAGGGAGAGTAGAGGACAGACTTGGCCAAGGTCACACACCTTGTGAATTGTGGAACTAGGATTTAGATGGGTCTGGACTCTAAATGTAGTACTCCTTTCACTGAATCATACTGGCAGAATGTCCATTATAGGAACAGTATTTATGGGTTGAATTTTCTTCTAAAATGTAGAGTGACAGAGTGATTTTGAAAAATACATCTCATTGCCCACAAGAAACTTACATTAAATAAAAAGGCATAAACTTATCCAAGGTTAAGAGCGGTTTAAGGCCTATTATAGCTGATGCAAATGCCAGTAAAACAGTGATTCCTAATAATATAAGACAAAATAGATATTACTGTAAAATGATAGGAGAGTAAATAAGGAAACCATGATAAAAAGTGAACAAAACCTAGTATTCTGATTTTTTATGTCCCAAACCACAAAGCAACTACATACACTTAAAAATACAACTGACAGAAATATCAGAAGAATCATGTTAAATGTAATTAGAGATATTAATATTTGAGATACGACAGTTCAAAGAGCATATTAGGGTGATATACTCCAGGGTGTATTACTGTTTTGGTAATAAAAATAAACCCCAACATTTCAGTGGCTTAACACATTAGAAGTTTGTCACTGAATAGTAGAATGTGATGTTCCTGGTTCATGGGCAGCTTTCTTTTCTGTACTAATTAAGAGACCAAGTTGCTTCCATTCTGTGTTTCTACCATTCTCATAGGACTCCAGAGTCCTTTGCTTCTGGTCATCAAAAAAGGAAAGAAAGAGGGGAAAACCCCATCATTTCTCAGAGGCCCCAGCGTGGAAGTGACACATACCACATCAGCTTACATTCCATTGGAGAGAACATGATCAGCCTGAATGCAAAGATGGCTGAGAAATTTAGTCCCTGGTTTGGCAGCCATCTTCAGGAACAATCTCACACTATGCAAGAGGGAACAGGGTTGTTTTTGATAAACCAACTAGCCATCTTTGCTACAGAAGGCAAAAGTCAAACAATTAAACAAAATCAAACATTGAAAATAAGGCAGCATCTGTCCATGAGTCCATTGCCAGGCTGGAAGACAGATGCAAAGCAACTAGGAGACTCATTACCTGAAGTGGTCTAAAGCTGAAGAAGAGTCCAAAGAGAAGATGAAGTTGTCAGAAGGAAGAAAAAAGTTGTCAGAAGAAAGAAAGATGCATTCATTCACTAATTCCAAAGGGCCAGTCAAAGGCATAATAGGGAAAAAGAATAGCAAAATCAGTAAGTGGCTAGGAGAGTACAAACATACAATCACCCTCGTCCCCACACACACCAAAAAACAAACCAAAACAGGACAAGGTTTGAGTTTTGAGTAAGATTAGTTGTTCAGATCTTGGTTTTTAAAAAGGCGGATATGCTTCAAGGAAGTCCCTTTAAGTGGTGGCACCTGGTGAGTGAAGCGGGGCTGAAATGTGTTTTTAAAGGAGCCTCACTGGGATAGACCACATTATCACATGGAGACAGCTTCATGATCAGGCCATAGAAAATATTTTATTTTCAGTTAATACAGAAATGTCACAAAAATCAGTCACATACAGAAAATGCAAAAATTTATTTTGTAGATATAGAAAAATTCTACGTAGCATGTTCTCAGACTACAATGAAATAACATTAAAATAGGTGGCAAGAATGAAACTAAATAATAAACAATGTAGAATTTTAAAACTTCTCTTAATTTATGACCAGGTCAAGGAGGAAATGCAATACAAAAATGACAGAATATGTTTAAATTAAAATATAAAGAATTTGATAATATATAGAATGCTGTCAATGTATGGAACGAAGGCGAACTTATCAGGGTAAATACCTGTATTAATAAGTAAGAAAGAGTGAGAGAAACATAGCAAACTACATCTCTAAATCCCTTTAAAAGGGAATAAAGCACCCCCCCCAAAAAAAAAAACACACAGAAATAGAAAAGCCAAATAAAAATCAAGAAAATGGAAAAGATAAAAAAGAAATATTTGGTAAAAGAACTAGTAGTTGTTTCTTTGAAAAAGTAACAGAATTTTTGGCTGAATGATTTACAAAAAAGAAAAATAACACAAAACACAGTAAATCAGAGACGGACAAAGATTTAACAATGAGTAGAAGAGAAATTCAAAACACTTGGGGTTATCTGCCCCTCTTCTCTGTTTCTATAGTACCGTGTGTATATTTCTATGAAAACATTTGTTGTGCTGTACTTTATCTATTTATTTGTCTGTCTTATTGTATTAGCCAAGCTCCTGGCAGGAAACAGATGGCATACTCCAAAAGGTCTTATTGAAGAGACTAATAAAAGGACTATTTGCAATAATACCCACAGGGTTAAGTGAACCAACAGGGGAGGCTGAAGAACCCTGGGGCTACCAAGAGCAGCAAGTTAATCCCTCCCCAGCAGGAATGGTATTAGGGGAACATGGCAAGAATTGGAGTTGTGAGAGAGGGGTTGCCTGACAGGAGTTGTGATGATAGGTAGAATAATGAAGCTACCACCAAACACAGCCTGGAAGGCAGGGGCCACAAACAGAGATTAACAGGCACCCTTTACAATCGGACTGTGGAGTCCATGAGAACAGAGATTGTGTCTTATTCATTTTTGTGCCACCAGCACCTAGGAGCAAAGATTCAAAAAGTATTTTGTTAAATGAGTGAATGATTGAATTGAGTGAGCTTTAATTCTCAGCTATATGCTAATGAAAGTGATAACTGAGTAGCTATGACTGAAGACCTACACAAATATATACAGTGCCAACTATGACAGAGGAAAATTAGCATGAACAGACTATTCACAGAGAAAACAATAGGAAGAAAGCATATTAAAATAATCTAGTCAGTTATACCTCAATAAAGCTGAAAGAAAAAATAAATAAAATAATATTAAGCACTTGGCTTTAATCGAATCACTGGAGAATTTTTCTAAGAAACAATCCTTCTAATTAAACAATCTGTCCAAAAATGCAGAAAAGAGTATACTACTAAAGTTGTTTTATGAAGCAAATATGTTTTTATTTAAATGCTCAGAAACAACTATCAAGCAAGAAAATTATAGGTTAGTTTTATGAACATGGATGCAAAAATTCTAAATATTGTAATAAAAATACAATGCAATAAAACTGCTCTGAGCTAGGTATAAAAATGTTATAACCTTAGAAACACTTTTAACATAAGATAGCAAATTAATGGATAAATTCTTAAAAATTACATCCGTTTGTACCTTCAAAAAATATGCTTTGAGTGTCTAGCATGTATCAGGCACTGTTCTAGGCACTGGGATACAACGGTGAACAAGATGGGCAAAAAGCCCTGCTCTCTTGGAGCTTCCATTTTCATGGGGGAGAGAGAAAAGTAAGGCAATAACTCACTTGAACAGGTTCATAGGGTGACAAGTGCTCTGATGAAATTAAGCCAGTGATATGATAGTGTTATCAGAAGTGAGTCACATTAGATAAGGTTATCAAGGAAGCCCTGTTTGGGGATGTTTGACCTGAGGCCTGATATTGCATTAAGATGGTGAGAAGACATTTCTTAGAATTTAAATCTTCCATTAGTTAAATAAAATTAAAAGGCATGGAAGATTTTCTTTCTTAACAGGACATTATACATACCTAAAGTCAAGAGTCATAGGCACCGGAGATGCTATATTAAAAACATAAACATGACAAGGATGTCTCTCTCATCAGTCTAAATTAACTTTGTAATAAATGAGATTGAAGAAGAAGAAATGAGTTATAAATATGTGGAAGAAATATCACTTCTCTCAAATGACAGGATTATATAAAGAAGCCTAAGTCATCGACATAAAAGTCATTAAAAATAATGACTATATTGAGCAAAGTAGTATAATATAACTGACAAAAGTCAGTTGCATCCCTAATAAGTGACACAAAGCTAGACAATATAATGAAAAAGGAGATTCACAATAATGACAAAATATTAAATACTTGTTTATTCATTTAATTTGGGAGAATTATGATATATTGAAAGAAAATTATAAAATGCCAATGGGAAAAGTAAAGGAAGACATGCATAAATGATGTGATTTACTGAGAAGAAAAAAATACTTGAGATACCAAATACTGAAAATATAGCTGGTTTTCATATATACTTAAAGCAGTACAGATGAAAGCCAATGAGAGAACCTTTATAGATTTTGACAAGTTGTTAGAAAAATTCTTCTGGAAAAATACAATTATTGTAGACTCATTCTTTAAGATTTTTAAACAAATTATCAAAACTATGTATTTTTAAATGCTGGTGGAAATATTAATATTCCAGAATGAAACTGATGTATTAGAAATGTTCATGGAAATATTAATATTCCAGAATAGAATAGGTTATTTAATAACTCAACATATGGCAAACCAGAAACAACAGAGTAATAGTAAAGAAATCACTACTTAATTAACGGATTTCAGTATGGGTAAAAGTAACTCAGATCTATGGTCTAAATCATAGAGTAAAATAAATTCTAGATGATTCAAGCACTTAAATATAATAAAAACATCAAGAAGAAAATGCACTAACATTTTTACCTCAGCTACAGAGGAGAATCATTGTTATCAAATAAATGGAGGCTATCATATATCACATTTTAATTTATATTTGTGCAATGACATAAAACAAATATTTTTAAAAGTTGCAAGCAGGAAATAATATAAAATAATATTAAATGTAACCTATAATTAAAAAATAGACAAGGGAATATAGAGTATAGCATAGGGAATATAGTCAATAATATTGTAGTAACTATGAATGTTTAAATTAAAAACAAATTTATTACAGTAAAAGGCACATTGCCATTAATCCCCCACAAAATACTCCCCCTCTCTTTGAATACACTTATCCCATCATTCTTGCCACTTTCTGAAGCAGTTCTTGAAGTCCTCTTTCATGAATGTCTAGTTGCACTGTTGTGGCTGCCTTGATGTCCTGAATCGATTCAAAACATTTACCTTTCTGGTCATTTTGACTTTGGGGAAGAGCCAGAAGTCGCACGGTGTCAGATCTGGTGAATAAATTGGATGAGGACACACCGTAATGTTTTTATTTGACAGAAATTGCCATACCAGAAGTGATGTGTGACATGGATCGCATTGTGATCACAAAATACGGTGAATGGTGCTGCCAAGTGCCATCCAATGGAAAGGCAGAGATCTTTAATACAGGAAAAAGGCACGTCGAACCTTAGTAACAGTATGTGACAAGTTTCAACTTGTTCGGTGCAGTCAGTCAGCTGTGAACTACAATTGAGAGAAGGTGTGTTTTAAAGTGTGCTGTAAATCACCCTCCATCATGACAACGCTCCGTGTCACACATTTCAACTTGTTTAGTGCAGTCTGCTGGGTGTGAGCTACGGTTGAGAGAAGGTGTATTTTAAAGTGTGACGTAAATCATCCTCCATCATGACAATGATCCTTGTCACACATCGCTTCTGGTATACAGCAATTTCTGTCAAATAAAAACATTACGGTGTGTGCTCATCCAAACCTTATTCACTGGATCTGGCACCATGGGACTTCTGGTTCTTCCCCAAAGTCAAAATGGTTCAGGACATCAAGGCAGCCAGGACACCTTGTATGTCTCTGGAGAAATTCTATTCAGATACTCTGCTCATGTATTAATTGGGTGGATTGTCTTTTTATTGTTGAATTGTAAGAGTTCTTTCAATGCTCTGGGTGTTCAATCCTTATCAGATAAATGACTTACAAATATTTTCTCCCATTCTGTGGTTTGTAGTCTCACTTTCTTGATTATGACTTTCACAGCACACAAGACTTATTTTTCTTGACTTTATTTTGGGTATGGAATATATCACTCAACTCCACAGTAAAAGTGTAGAAGTCATCAGCTAGGCTTGGTTTTGCATTAAAGCTTATAGGTAATGAGTCAAAAATTTTCAGTAATTATTTAATTTTCTTATTTTTTATAATTTTTATTTTTCAATTACAGTTGAAATACAATATTATATTTGTTTCAGGTGTGCAACATAGTAATTAGACATCTGTGCAACTTATGAAGTGGTCACCCCAATAAATCTAGTACCCATCTGACACCATACATAGCTATCGTGTTTCCCCGAAAATAAGACCTAGCCGGATAATCAGCTCTAACGCGTCTTTCGGAGCAAAAAGTAATGTAAGACCCGGTCTTATTTTATTATAATATAAGACTGGGTCTAATATAATGTAGTGTAATATAATATAATATAATATAATATAATATAATATAATATAATATAATATAATATAATACCAGGTCTTATATCAATTTTTGCTACAAAAGACACATTAAAGGTGATTGTCCAGCTAGGTCTTATTTTCAGGGAAACACAGTAATATCATTTCCACATTTCCTAGTCCTGGTATGTGGCTGAAAAGCAGGTTATGATGATCACAGGTAATGGATCCAAATGGTCAACTTCGTTAATATTTTTCCAGTTCTAAACCATCTTTAAAGAAAATCATATATGGGGTCACACCATCCTTACAGTAGTCCAACAGAGCAACCATGCCATTTGGATTCATGTTTTCACCAATAAAGAACGGGTAGCTTTTGAAATTAGCAAACATGTGCTTGAGTTGTTCTGCAGCCCCTCTCATGCAATGTTTTACTCTTTCTAATCTCTGTTCTTCAAGTTTTCCTTTGATTGATTTCATGTAATCTTTGATGTACTTCTTGTAGGCTCCTTTTGCAAAGCTCACTTCCTGCAAATGATGGTTCATGACAATATCAACACCACTGACAACCATGCTTTCAGTATCTTCCCCCTTGGGGCCTTCAGTGGAGGCATTTCCTCAAAGGTGTGAATCATCATTGTTATCCTCTGTTCTAATGACCATCTTCTCCTCCACCTCCAGCCACAGCCTGTCTGTGATATCCTGGCTCTTGTAGATGTTGAAGAATGTCTCATCATGGCTGATGAGGTCCCAGTAGATAATCATGATGGTGGCTGGAAGGAGATGATGGACACACTGGCTTAGCAGGGACTTGGAGCGAGTGCGATCAGCTGGAGTGGCGCTTGGGGAGAATGGGGAGCAGGTGGAAAAGATGGATCCTTTTTTGCTGTTCTGTGTGGGTGATTTCCGCTACCTTATCTTACAAATTGATGATTTGAACTTTTGCTTCATCTAATCAATTGTTGATTCCCTTTAATGTATTCTTTATTCACTTATCATATTCTTCATTTCTGACTTCTTCTTTTCTATGCTTTTTATCTCCATTTTTATGTTTCCTTTCTCTTTGTTGAAGTTCTCACTGAAATCATTGAGCATCCTTATGACCACTGTTTTGAACTCTGTGTCTGGTAGCTTGCTCATCTCCATTTTGTTTAGTTCTTTTTCTGGAGCTCTGTTCTGGCCTTTCATTTGGGACATGTTTCTTTATCTGCCCATTTTGGCTGCCTCCCTGTGTTTGTTTCTATGCATTAGGTAGAGCCAGCATGTCTTCTGCCCTTAGTAGAGTGGCCTTATGTAGTAGGCTTCCTGCGGGGCCCAGAGGCACAGTCTCCCTTGTCACCTGAGCTGGGTGCTGCTGGTGTATTCCTTGTGTAGGTTGTGTGTGCCCTCCTTTTGTAGTTGAGCCTTGATTGATGTTTGCATGCTAATAAGAGGAATTGACCCTTGGGCTGATTGGTTATGAGAACTGGCCGTGACTACAGCGGAGGAGCTGTTGTGCAGGGCCTGACCCTAGGGGGCATGATTCAGTTTAGCAGGGCTCTGGTGCCTGCCCAGTTTGCCCTTTGAGCATATGGTCTATGGAGTTGGCCTAGTGATGCTCAGGTGCAGTTTGAAGTTGGCCACCGGGCATGCCCCTCCTGGGAGGGGCCCTACCACAGGCTAAGTTCAGCCTCTGCTTGTGCTTTCCCTGGGGCCAGTGGGCATGAGCCACAAAACAATTTGCCGATATCTTCCACCCGCGCTGTGCTTGGAGGTGCCTGGAAGAGGCTAAGCTGCGAACCGAGGCTAGATGTCACTAGCACCGGGCTTGAGGCTACTTAACAAGGACTACAGGGCAGGCGGAGGACAGGTGCTACTTGTCTGTGGTTTGCGAACAAGTAAAGAAATTTTAGGAAAGTCTTCAGCATGACCCAAGACAGACCTTTTGTATGGAAAAAACACTGAAAGAGGCTTGGGTGGGCCCTTGCAATTTGGGTGGGGTGAAGTCTCAAGGAATCACCAGGGTGGGGGTGAATGTTATTAGCTCAATTGATGGTGGTTGCCTGTGTCTCCATGCTGGAAAAGTGCTGGGCTCAACAAAGAAATAATGACTCTGGGAGAAAGCTGCCTCTCCAGCCCTTGACCTGAAGCCAGACAATTCAGTTCCTTCCTGTCACCTTTCAAGCTCTGCCCCAGTGAGCCTGTCAGTAAGTAAATCCATGTGTGCTCCCTTTAAGAGGAGTGCCTGGGACTCCATCAGCCCTTCAGCTCACTCAGCCACAATCTGTGCTGTTTTTCACAACTAGAAGTTGTGGAGCTGTCTCCTCCTGTCACTGGAACACTGGGCTGGGGAGCCTGGTAGGGAGCTAGGACCAAGGGGTTCCTCCTCTGGGGAAACCTCTGAAGCTGAGATATCCCTCCTTTTTATTAACTGCCACGCATGAATGTGGGGCCAAACCATTCCATGTCTTTGCCCCTCCTACCATTCTCAACATGTTTCTTTTACATTTCCTTAGTTATAGGGCTTCTGTTCAGGTAAACGTCAGGTGATTCTCGAGGATGGTTGTCTGTAGTTTAGTTATACGTTTGATGTGGTTGTGAAAGGATGCAAGCGCAGCATTTACCTACACTGCCATCTTGACCGCAAATTCCACAAGTTTTTTTATTTTGATGAAGTGCAATTTATCTATGTTCATTTCTTTGCATACATTGTTTAAGTTCCATTTAAATAAAAATGGGTTCTGCAAAACACTTAGAAAAGAATGATTATTGGTGGGAACAGAGAACAGCAGGGAACTGCGTCCTGTGTATTGCATTAGAGGTTGTCTAGTCCTGACCTATGCCTGAGCTACAAATGAGACTTTCTTCTCTCAAGATGGATCCTTTAGCCTATTGCATCCATTCATTCAATAAATATGCTCTAGTTACTACTACACACTATATGTTTTGCTAGGAGACGGGGCTACAAAAAGGAAAGACAGTTCCTACCCTCCAGAAGTTAACAAAGTAGGAGATGTGTAACCTCATATTTGCAAAACTAGGTATCATGATGAGAACCATGTAAGGAGCTGTTGAAGAGTTCAGATTATGGAGAGAACACATCTGGTTGGGGGTTTTCATAAATGCTACTTTGGCTGAAGACATTTTATACTATGGGGCAAAAATAACCACCACTAAATCAAGAAAAATATCATAGCCACTGAATAAACAACAGTTAAAGGAAGGCTGAAATGAAGGAAGGTGGGGTTTCCTAGATGATCTGTCTAAATTCAAAAAATGCAGAGTTCTTTGATTCTTTTTTCCCTGAAACACACACTCTTCATTTTGATCTGTGTGGGGACAGAGTTCCAGAGGGCAGTTTCCAGGCTCTTGGCCTCGCGGTGGGGAGGTGCTGGCTCTGGTAGTGAATGGCCATCAACTGTGATTGGTTGGCCATCAGCTGTAACCAGTTAGCCAATTGGCTACTGTTATAACTGTGGGGCTGCATTGATTGGTTGGCTGGTTGGCAGGCAGAGAAGTGAATAGAGGACTGTGGATCCTGTGGTTACTACTGCATGTGTCTCGCCGGGCCGCCAGAGAGAATTAGTGGTATGACTCCCCTATCTATGGTTCCATGGGTGTTCCTTTTCAGCCTAGCCATATCCTGCGTTCTTATGTGGGGAGCAGGACCAGAGGCCCCGCAGGCCGCCCTGCATGACATCTGTATATCTGAATTGGTGTAGCTAGGTATACATCATTATACTCACTGCTGAGAGTTCACAGTCTGGTGGAGGAGACAGACATAAATGGACAATTGCAATTTCTAGGAGAAGCATCTAGCCTGAACTTAGTGTTGATTTAGTATACCGGAAAATGTGACATACAAACTAGGACCTGAATAAGAGTTATCTACTTATAGGCAGGAACTGACAGGAAGAAATTCTAAGCAGAAAGAAACTATGAGAAAAGAGAGAGAATATAAGGTCCTTAAGGAAAGGAAAGATTAGGCAATGCGGAATAGGAAAGTGGTGGGTAGCGGGGAGTGAGAGATGAAACTGGAGCAGAAACCGAACATGAAGTCATGGCAATGGGGTGTGACATGATCAGTTTTGTATTTTAGATTACGTGGTAGCTGTGAGGAGACTACGTAGGAAGGAAGGAAGACAGGAGGCTGAGAAACTTTTTTAAATTGAATTTCTATTGAATTCTAAGCAACATGACAATACTTTTAGGGAGGCAGTCAGGGAAATAGAGAGAAATGGGTAGTAGATTAGAGAGGTTATTTAAGAGGTAGAATCAACAAGACAGAGTGATTAATTAGACATGGTGGGTGAGAAAGTGTATTAGACTTCTCCAGAGAAACAGAACCAATAGTATACATATAGATATATAAAAGGAGATTTATTATAGAAATTGGCTTACATGATTATGGAGGCTTAGATATGCTGTCTGCAAGCTAGAGAACCAGGAAAGCTGGTGGTGTAATTCAGAGTCTGAATGCCTAAGAACCAGGAGCTCTAATGTCTGAGGGCAGGGGAAGATGGACATACAAGCTCAAGAAACGAGAGAATTTGCCTTCCATTTTGTTCTGTTGGATTGGATGGAATGGACTGGATGATCCCTGCTCACACTGGTGAGGATGGTTTTTCTTTACTCAGTCTACTGATTCTGTTGACTCTAAACAAACAGACAGCCAGATATTTCTCCAACAAAATGAGTTTATTCTGGAAAACAGAGAATTGCAATTCTGGATATGTGGTTTAATGAGAACTTTGTGCAAATCCAAAGAACAAGGAAGAGGGATGCTCTTTCATGGAGGGAAGGGGGAGTTCAGAGAGGTTGTTGTAAACAGTCCATTGGGCGAAATTGGGAGTTTGAAATGTAGTGCTTTTTCATTGGTTGAATTATAACAGACTTTCATTGGCTGAGTGGTTGCCCGATGAGGAGAAGATGTCCTTCCTGCTGGAGTAGTAGAGTAGAAAAACATCTTGGTGGAAAATATAGTCTTTTCTTGTTTAGGGTAATTGACGATGAGTGGTAGGGTGTGTGAATTCCTCCTACAGACCCTTCCAACTCCAATGTAAATGATGTTTCTGTTTATTAATCTTCACAATTCAAATGGTAATCTCTTCCAAAAACACCCTCACTTGCCCCTCCCATTCTTCAGGTAAATCAGTTTTGTATTTCCACCCCAGCTTAGGGGCTGAAACAATTTGAAGAGTCATTTGGAAGGATGAGGACGGGGGAGGGAATTGAAAGTGGAGATAATAAAAAACGCCTAACTTTAATTTCACTATCACACTTCCAAGTTGGTTTTGATATCATTCATTATTGCAGCAGATGGAAAATTTAGCAATATTAAGAGTTCCCAATCAATGGCCTTAATCTTAGAAACAATTTTAGCCAAGATTAGACATGATAAAATGCAGATCATTTCCTAGGCCTTATCCTCCATCTCTAAAGGGTGATAACGAATAATAAATACCATGTTTAACTGACAAGCCAATATAATAATAGTAACCTAATGAACACTTAGTCTGGGTTCTTTTTCTTTCGGAGCTCCTATAGCTCTTACAGAGAAAAAGTTTCACCCATCCGAAACTTACCATTCCTAGCATAGCATTAATGTTATTTAGAATAATAACACCTCTTTAGTTCTATATATGGCTTTTCAGTTCACAAAGCACATTGATATACATTTATCACATTAAATTCAAAACGCTTAATTTTTTTTAAATTTATTGGGGTGACAATTGTTAGTAAAATTACATAGATTTCAGGTGTACAATTCTGTATTACATCATCTATAAATCCCATTGTGTGTTCACCACCCAGCGTCAGTTCTCCTTCCATCACCATATATTTGATCCCCTTTACCCTCATCTCCCACCCCCCACCCCCTTACTCTCTGGTAACCACTAAACTATTGTCTGTGTCTATGAGTTTTTGTTTCTCATTTGTTTGTCTTGTTCTTTTGTTGTTTTTGGCAAAACACTTAATTTTTCAGGTAATTTTGAAGTTTTTAATTATTATTATTAAGTTTAATTTTGAAATTTTTAATTAATATTATTATTCCCATTTTAGGGTTGAGGAAACTGAGTCTCAGAAAGATTAATTGACATTCCAAAGGCCACATAGCTAGTAAGCAGAACTAGTACTCAAAACCTGATTTTCTGGTTTTAAGTTGAATACCTGTTCCCTCAAACCTCCAGATGCCTGTTCACATCTCCCTGCTCCCCTCTCCAACGCACCCACAATGTCGGTAAACTCCTGAAGAGCAGGGGCTACATCTCATGCTTCCTGGTATTTCCAAAAATCACTAGTCAGTCATTAAATTCATTATACTGTATTATAAATATTTTGAATTTTGTGTATAGTATGATGTTCTGATGTTTTAAAAAACCTTTCCGGCTGGTGAGAGTCTGCCCCTCCTGGGGCTAGCAAATTCTTAGAAATAGCAAAAGACCTTGCCAGATGCGTGCCTTTGAAATATAAATGAAACAATCTAAAGCCATAGCTCCTCTGTCTGGCCCCAATACCCCAGAAGTCAATATTCCTCTTCCTTAATCATCCCAGGGCCAGGTGCCAGGCAACTAGGGACCACCACTATAGCCCAAAGCCCATTCAAACTAGCCAATCTGAAATTCTTTACCCTGTCCTGCCTTGCCTTTCTAGCCAAAACCACAATGAAGGCCACAGCCTAAACCTTTCCCTTGCTCCTGTTGATTGCCTCCTGACCACCCTAGTCTCTTTCTCATGTGGCCCTGTGGGGTGTGCAGTGCCTCCAGTACCCGTGAGCATAATAAACTTTGTTTTCCTCAGCCTCTCCTCTGCCTCTTCTTGTGACCACATATCACTAACCATCTCATAAAAGAATATAAAACATCTACAAATATTTCTTGAGCAACTACTATATCCCAAAACATGTACTAGGGCCTGTGATTACGATGGTGAACAAGTCACACATAGCCCCTGCCCTCAAGTAATTTATAATATAATCAAGGAAAAAGACAACTGAACAACCTGTTACTTAGCACGGTATCTTACACATGCTAATAATAGTGGTTACCATTTATTATGTTATTAGTGTGTGTCAGATACTATGCTGAGCACTAGGTATTACCTCAGATAATACTCAAAACAACTCTATGAGGTAGGCTCTATTACTTTTCCCTTTTTACAGATGAGAAGACTGAGGCATAGAAAGGTGAAGTAACTAGCCAAGGTCACACAGCTAGTAAATGTGGTACCAGGATTAGAGGTTTGGTCTGTGTGACTCTTAGCCAATACATCATGCTAGGTCTAATGGTCGACCATATTTGTTGGATGAGAAATGAACCCTGAACAAAAATGGTACCTCTGTACTGCTTATTTCAGACTTGAGGCAGTCCCATTAGTAAACAGGGATTGTGCCTCAAGAGCTTACCACACATCACACCAAGGTGACAGCATAATTGAAGTTTTATTTGTACAACTATGTCATCCCAACAACTTAAGAAAAACAAATATCTTTTTCTCCTTCTCTTCCACATTTGTCTATCAGCAGCAGCCCATTATCAAAATCAAGACTTCAATTTATATTAATGTCATCACATAAATTAAAAAGAAATACACTCACTGAGTGACGTCATAGGAATGGCGGCAGCGGGGCGCACTTTTTGAGTTCTCCGTCGGATCTTATCAGAAACGGGAAGCTTATAACCCATCAAAGGACTCTCTGCTCATCACGCAGAACAGCGAAGAGACTCGCGCAGGGATTTCTTGCAGGTGGGGAAAAATTGGGCGAGCAGGGGAAGAAGGAAGGGAGCAGAGCGGAGACACGCCGCACCTGCGGCGGCGGTGGGGACGCGGGTTGGAATCGCAGTCCACACCTGTGGCGGTAGAAATTCGGCCCCCACCCTTGGGTTGTGGAAATCTGCTCCGCACCTGTGCCTGTGAAATTCCAGCCCACACCCACGGCTACAGATATGCAGGATATCCCAGGACGGAGGAGAGCCCAGAAGCCAGGAGGTGGGCGTTTTGCCCTGCGTCCCACAGCGGACCTCTCCCGCTGCAGGCGCAGCATATCCAGCATTAACTTCAGCTAATAACCACAGTTGGTCCTTGGGCCGGACAAGGAACACAGACTCCGTGCCTGGGCACCTTCCCCTGCTCTTCCGACCCTACCCCCGCCTTTCTAGAGACTTGATCTAGCTCCTGCACTAAGGAGCAGCGGCAGATTACAGAGGCGCCTTGGAGCCCCGGCTCCGGGAAGACAGGCGGGCCCAGGGAGGAGGCTAGGAGCTGGGAATCTTCCGCCCCCAGCCACCACCTTTTCTGGCCTGCGGGAAGAGTGTTAAGACAGCGGGGCTGGGAAAGAGAAGACCCCTCCTTCCATCCCCAGCCCCCACCCTTTCTAGCCAGCCTAGAGTGGGGCAAACACATCCCCAGCTGCAGAGACCCAGGGGTTCCCAGGACAAAAGAGAGAACACAAAAGCCAGGTGGCGGACTCTACTTTGCATCCCACAGCAGACCTCTCCCCGCAGAGGGAGGATATCTAGCATTTGAGGCTATTAAACTCCATACCTGGGCCCCTCCCCGCTCTTCCAATCCTACCCCACCCTTCCAGAGACTTGAACTGGCTCCTGATCTGAAGAGCAGTGTCAGATTACAGAGGAGCCTTGGGGTTTGGGCTAAGGGAAGACTGGCCGCTGGCTCTGGCCCAGGGAAGAGGCTGAGAAGAGTGTGGTTTGCCCTGGACTAGGAGACAGAAGACTCATCCACCCCAGATACCACCGTTTCTGGCCTGTGGGTGGGGTGTGACACAGCTGGGCTGGGAAAGAGAAGACCCTCTTTCCATCCCCAGCCCCCACCCTTTCTGGCCTGCCTAGGGCGGGCAATTACATCGGCGGAGGCACTCCCAGGGATCAGCAGTAAGTGGCAGATACAGCACTCAGCTTTCAGCAGCTGAGGAATTCCCTGCTGGCCACACACACACACAGGGAAGAGGTGCCCTAAGACTCAGGAGAGCTGGACACAGGGCTGGTGGTGCTATTCTCGGTGTGCATATGTGCCGCAAGGGCAGAAACTGCACTGACTTTGTAAAACCTACTGTCCAGACCCTCAGCCCCACGCATCTAAAGCTGCAGCCTCAGAGTCACTCTGGGCATCAGGTGAGCTCTACCTGCACAATGCAGGGGATTACTTGGTGGGCTTAAGCCACAACTGGCGCTGTTTTTTTTTTTTTTTTTTTGTTTGTTTGTTTGTTTTTGTTCTGTTTTGATTTGTCTTTATATTTTGACATCTTTGCCTGTGTCAGTGGGACTCTGTGCTACAGCAGAGAACAACCTGGAGATTACTTGGTGGGCTTAAGCCACAACTGGCGCTGTGTGTTTGTTTGTTTGTTTGTTTGTTTGTTTGTTTGTTTGTTTTGTTCTGTTTTGATTTGTCTTTATATTTTGACATCTTTGCCTGTGTCAGTGGGGACTCTGTGCTACAGCAGAGAACAACCTGGAGATTACTTGGTGGGCTTAAGCCACAACTGGCGCTGTGTTTTTGTTTGTTTGTTTGTTTGTTTGTTTGTTTTTGTTTGTTTGTTTGTTTTTGTTCTGTGTTGATTTGTCTTTATATTTTTGACATCTTTGCCTGTGTCAGTGGGGACTCTGTGCTATAGCAGAGAACAACCTGGAGATTACTTGGTGGGCTTAAGCCACAACTGGCGCTGTGTTTTTGTTTGTTTGTTTGTTTTTGTTTGTTTGTTTTTGTTTGTTTTGTCTTTATATTTTTGACATCTTTGCCTGTGTTGGGGACTCTGTGCTATAGCAGAGAACAACCTGGAGATTACTTGGTGGGCTTGCTTGTGTTTTGTTTGTTTTTGTGTGTTTTTGATTTGTCTTTATTTTTGTCATCTTTGCCTGTGTCGAGTGGGGACTCTGTGCTATAGCAGAGAACAACCTGGAGATTACTTGGTGGGCTTAAGCCACAACTGGCGCTGTTTTTTTTTGTTCTGTTTTGATTTGTCTTTATATTTCTGACATCTTTGCTTGTGTCGAGTGGGGGTTGTCGATTGTTTTTTTACATGTGAATGTATTTGACTTTTTCCTTGTTGTTATTGTTGTGCTTGGTGATTTGCTTTGTTCTGTAATTGCCCTACCAGTGCCCAGCTTAAGAGGCACAAGATTCAACATACCCAGCGCCAACTCCAGACCAAGCCAGAGTACTACCGGGTTTGACCTACAAGTGACACACTCAGAGGGGATTCTTTACAGGCACATAGAGGCCAAAGGGCAAACCACATCTAAGCGGTCAACCTCACGCAGCAGAATACCCTGCGTGGGCAGAGCCAAGTCTCACAACTAGTCAGCCTAGGAGTTAACTCCACCTACTCACAAGCGAAAAGCAATTAAGGATCTTCTTTAACAGGACAATATACACAACACAAGAGTCACTTTTAGAGCACACGCAGGGGAGAAGAACAGTAGTGCAAGTCAAATATAAAGGACATTTATTATATACTAATCCAGCAAGAACTAAGAACTCAGGGCATCTACCTAATACATCGAAGCAAACACAGAGAGTCAGCCAGAATGAGGAAACAAAGAAACATATCCCAAATAAAAGAACAGAAGAAACCTTCAGAAATGGAACTAAATGAAGCAGAGGTAACCAAACTGTCAGAGACAGAGTTCAGAATACTGATGATAAGAATGTTTAAGGAACTTAGAGAGGACATCAAGAAGGATGTAGAAATCATAACGAACAACCAGTTAGAACTAAAGAACACAGTTACCGAAATAAAGAACTCACTTGAAGGAATTAACAGCAGGTTAGATGAAGCAGAGGATCGAATCAGCGACTTAGAAGACAAGTTAGCAGAGATCACCCAAACAGAACAACAGAAAGAAAAAGAATAAAAACAATGAAGATGGTTTAAGAGACCTATGGATAACATCAAGCGCAACAACATGCATCATAGGAATACCAGAAGGTGAAGAGAAGAAACAAGGGATTGAGAACATATTTGAAGTAATAATGTCTGAAAATTTCCCTAACCTGATGAAGGAAACCAACATACAAGTCCAGGAAGTGCAGAGAGTTCCAACCAGGATAAACCCAAACAGGTCCACTCCAAGACACATTATAGCTAAAATGGCAAAGATTAAAGACAAAGAGAGAATCCTAAAAGCAGCAAGAGAAAGACAGAGGGTTACATACAGAGGAACTCCCATAAGACTATCAAATGACTTTTCTGCAGAAACATTGAAGGCCAGGAGGGAGTGGCAGGAGATACTCAAAGTGATGGAAAACAAAGGCCTACAACCTAGGTTGCTTTATCCAGCAAGGCTATCATTTAAAATTGACGGGGAGATAAAGAGCTTCCCAGAAAAGAATAAGCTAAAGGAATTCATTACCACCAGGCCAGCATTGCAAGAAATACTAAAAGGACTTCTGTAAATAGAAGAAAGACGAAAACAATCTATCCACAAATTTAAAAATGGCAATAACTATGTACTTATCAATAATCACTTTAAATGTAAATGGTTTAAATGCTCCAATCAAGAGACATAGGGTGGCTGAATGGATAAGAAAGCAAGACCCTTGTATATGCTGTATACAAGAGACTCACCTCAGATCAAAAGACACACACAGGCTAAAAGTGAAGGGTTGGAGTAAGATATTCCATGCAAATGGAAATGAGAAAAAGCTGGAGTTGCAATACTTATCTCTGACAAAATAGACTTTAAAATGAAGAAAATATTAAAAGACAAAGATGGACACTATATAATAATAAAGGGATCAATTCGACAAGAGGATATAACCCTAGTAAACATCTATGCACCCAACATAGGAGCACCTAAATATATAAAACAGATATTGACTGACATAAAGATGGAGATCAACAGTAACACTATCATAGTAGGGGACTTCAACACACCTCTGACAACAAGGGACAGGTCTTCCAGACAGAAAATCAATACGGAAACAACAGCCTTAAATGACACATTGGACCACTTGGATTTAACCGATATTTTCAGAGCATTCCACCCCAATGCTGCAGAATACACGTTCTTCTCAAGCGCACATGGAACATTCTCCAAGATAGACCATATGTTAGGCCACAAAGCAAGTCTGGATAAATTTAAGAAAATTGAAATCATACCAATTGTCTTCTCTGACCACAGTGCTATGAAATTAGAAATGAACTACAGGAAAAAGACTGGAAGACACACAAATTCATGGAGGCTGAATAATATGTTACTAAACAATGAATGGGTCAAACAGGAGATCAAGGAAGAAATCAAAAGATATCTCGAGACAAACGAAAATGAAAATACAACGACCCAAAATCTATGGGATGCAAAAGCAGTCCTAAGAGGGAAGTTCATAGCACTGCAGGCCTACCTAAAGAAACAAGAAACATCACTAATCAACAGTTTATCTTCACACTTAAGGGATCTGGAAAAAGAACAACAAAATAAGCCCAAAGGGAGTACAAGGAAGGAGATAATAAAGATCAGAGCGCAAATAAATGAAATAGAAACCAGAAAAACAATACAAAAGATCAATGAATCCAAGAGTTGGTTCTTAGAGAAGATAAACAAAATTGACAAACCTTTAGCCAGACTCATTAAAAGAAAGAGAGAGAGGACCCAAATTAATAAAATCAGTAATGAAAGAGGAGAAGTGACAACAGACACCGCAGAGATACAAAAATCCTAAGAAATTACTATGAGCAACTGTATGCCAACAAATTTGACAACCTGGAAGAAATGGACAATTTCCTAGATGCATACAACCTCCCAAGGCTAACTCAAGAGGAGACAGAAAACCTGAATAGACTGATTACCACCAAGGAAATTGAATCAGTAATCAACAATCTCCCAACAAACAAAAGCCCTGGACCAGATGGCTTTACAGGTGAATTTTACAGAACGTTCAAAAAGAATTGTCACCTATTCTCCTCAAACTCTTCCAAAAATCCAGAGGAGGGAAGACTCCCAAACACTTTTACGAAGCCACTATCACCCTGATCCCAAAATCAGACAAAGACACCACAAAAAAGAAAACTACAGGCCGATATCGCTAATGAACATAGATGCAAAAATCCTCAACAAAATACTAGCAAACAGAATTCAGCAATATATTAAAAAGATTATACACCATGATCAAGTGGGATTCATCCCTGGTATGCAAGGGTGGTTCAACATCCAAATCAATTAATGTGATACACCACATTAACAAAATGAAAAATAAAAATCATATGATCATATCAATTGACGAGAAAAGCATTTGATAAAATTCAGCAGCCATTCATGATAAAAACCCTTAAGAAAGTGGGAATAGAGGGATCATATCTCAACATAATAAAGGCCATATATGATAGACCCACAGCTAACATCATACTCAATGGGGAAAAACTAAAACCATTACGCTTAAAATCAGGAACAAGGCAAGGCTGCCCACTTTCTCCTCTTCTAATCAACATACTGCTGGAAGTTCTAGCCACAGCAATCAGACAAGAAAAAGAAATAAAATCATCCAAATCGGTAAGGAGGAAGTAAAACTGTCATTATATGCAGACGATATGATACTATATTTAGAGAACCCTAAAGACTCCACCAAGAAACTATTAGAGATGATAGATGAATTTAGTAAAGTAGCAGGATACAAAATTAAGATTCAGAAATCAGTTGCATGTGTATATACCAATAATAAAACATCAGAAGGAGAAATTAAAAAGCAATTCCATTTACAGTTGCTCCAAAGACTATAAAATACCTGGGAATAAATTTAACCAAAGAAGTAAAAGATCTGTACTCAGAAAATTATAAGACACTGAAGAAAGAAATGAAAGAAGATACAAATAGATGGAAACACATACCATGTTCATGGATAGGAAGAATTAATATAGTTAAAATGTCCATACTGCCTAAGGCAATATATATATTCAACGCAATTCCTATCAAACTACCAACGACATTTTTCACAGAAATAGAACATATAATCCTAAAATTTATATGGGATAACAAAAGACCCCGGATATCTTCAACAATCTTGAGAAATAAGAACAAAGTGGGAGGTATAACAATACCTGACTTCAAATTATACTACAAGGCTACAGTAATCAAAACAGCATGGTACTGGCATAAAAACAGACCCATAGATCAATGGAACAGAATAGAGAGTCCAGAAATAAATCCATGCCTATATGGCCATTTAATCTATGACAATGGAAGCAAGAATGTACGGTGGGGTAAAGACAGTCTATTCAATAAATGGTGCTGGGAAACTTGGACAGACACATGCAAAAAGATGAAGCTGGATCACCTCCTTACACCACATACAAAAATAAATTCAAAATGGCTTAAAGATTTAAATGTAAGATCTGAAACCATAAAATTCCTAGAAGAAAATATAGGAAGAAACTTCACAGACATTACCCGGAGTAAGATTTTTACTGATATATCCCCTCGCACGAGGGAAGTAAGAGGAAAAATAAACATGTGGGATTACATCAAACTAAAAAGCTTTTTCACAGCAAAGGAAACCATCAATAAAACAAAAAGGGATCCTACTGATTGGGAAAAGATATTTGCCAATGATATATCTGATAAGGGGTTAATATCACAAATTTATAAAAACTCACTCAACTCAACTCCAAAAAACAAACAACCCAGTTAAAAAATGGGCAGAGGACATGAAGAGACATTTTTCTAAAAAGGACACACAGATGGCAAACAGACATATGAAGAAATGTTCAACCTCACTAACCATTAGAGAAATGCAAATAAAAACCACAATGAGATACCACCTCACCCCAGTCAGGATGGCTATCATCAATAAATCAACAAACAACAAGTGCTGGTGCAGATGTGGAGAAAAGGGAACACTGGTGCACTGTTGGTGGGAATGCAGATTGGTGCAGCCACTATGGAAAACAGTTTGGAGATATCTCAAAAATCTGAAAATGGAACTACCTTATGATCCAGCAATCCCACTCCTAGGTATCTATCCGGAGAAATCCAAAACTCCAATTCAAAAATCTTTATGCACTCCTATGTTTATTGCAGCACTATATACAATAGCCAAGACCTGGAAACAACCGAAATGCCCATCAGTAGATGACTGGATTAAGAAACTGTGGTACATTTATACAATGGAGTATTACGCAGCCATAAAGAAGAAAGAAATCTTACCATTTGCAACAACATGGATGGACCTAGAGAACATTATGTTAAGTGAAATAAGTCAGAAAGAGAAAGACAAATACCATATGATCTCACTTATATGCGGAATCTAAAGAAAAGAATAAGTGAATGAACTAATCAGAAACAGTTTTGGAAACATGGAGGAAAAACAGAGGGTTGCTAGAGGGCGGGGGTGGGGATAGGGGGAAGGTGAGAGGTTTTGGGAACGTACAGAGGGATAGTGGATGGGGGGAGGGGGGTTCACACAGTGTGAGGGATATAAATGATAAACATCTAAGTTTTGCTTTGTCTTGTGCACCTGAAACTAATTAAAAAAATAAATAAAAAATAAAAAAAATAAAAAATAAATAAAAAAGAAATACACTCAGTATCTTACTTTGGTCCCAGGAGAAAGGCACTTTGAAAATAGAATGACTGTCACTCGTTAGTTCTCTTATTCCAAATCCATGGCCTCATAAACATCAGCAAATATTTGACAGCAATGTGATTTCTGTTGTACCTCACGATGAAATCAAGACCGCTCAAACATGTGCAAAGAAAACAATTTTCAACTTACTTTCGTTACCCAGAGACTGGTTCTGAGTTGGCTAAGACAGAATGGACCACACAATATTTTCCATATCTGATCCATTTTAAAAGGAATCTCAAATTTTCCAGTGAAAATGACTATTTGAAACAAGTAAAAGTTACATTAATACCAGGGGAAAAGGCTTGATGTTTCTTTTTAAATTTCCCTTTTTTACAGTAAAAAAAAAAAATATATTAAATTACATTCTGAAAAAAACAAAAATAAACTCTTGCCCTTGATCTCACAGCCTGAGCATACTCTGCATAATTGCATTCAGAGTTAATATATAATATGGTATTTTGTTTTGATCACTTGGCATCATACCATATGTATTTTTGATGTTGCTACATAGTCTTCTTAGTTATCATTTAAATTTTTTCAGTGGTTGCATTAATATTCTATAGAGTAAGAGACCATAATTTATTTAACCATTTACCTGTTTGAGGACTTTATATACATTATTTCATTTAATCAAGTTGTTAAACAGATAAGTTGTTTCCAATTGTTCAGTATTATAAATAATAGAGAAATGAACACTCCCATTCATGCAGGGTTTTTTTATTTCCTTATTTTGGATATTTCCTTGTGATAAATTCCCTCAAGTGGAGTTACTGGGTCAAACCATGGGAAAAAAACTTTAAAGGTATAGAACCAAATGGATTGTTGTGAGGCATATCTCTTGCTCATACTTCAAAATCCAGCTGTTTCCCTCCTCCTACCTGCACTCTAAGCATAGTGAATTACTCCCTTATTTGTACAAGAACTGTACCTTGTAGATACCTCAATTATGGCATTCGTGGTGCAACTTATTTAATATATCAACATTTAATTTCTCTAAACTATAGCTTTCTTGTCTGTAAAATGGGGATAACTATGCCTAACTCACAGGGCTATGGCAAGGATTAAATGAAATAATTTATATAAAATTCTCAGCACTGACAAGTCAGTGCTTAAAAAATGAAGACCATTAGTTTCATCACATCCTATTGCAACTTTGTGTTTACCCAGCTACTAGACTGTGAGCTTTTGAGGGAAGGGGATCATGTCTTCGTCATCTCTGTGTTCCCAGCACATAGCACATTGCCTGGCACACAGTAAGCATTCAACTAAAACATTTACTGAATAATATGGATAAATTAATGCTTGAATGAATGAATTTACGTTGACACTACACTATTTGAAAATACTATTTTTTTGCTCAACATCACTAATCATCACAGAAATGCAAATAAAAACCACAATGAGATATCACCTCACCCCAGTCATAATGGCTATCATCAACAAGACAAATAGTAACAAGTGTTGGAGAGGCTATGGAGAAAAAGGAACCCTCATACATTGTTGGTGGGAATGCAGACTGGTGCAGCCGCTATGGAAGGCAGTGTGGAGGTTCCTAAAAAAATTATGAATAGAATTGCCATATGACCCAGCAATCCCTCTCCTGGGTATCTACCCAAAAAATCTGAAAACATTTAGAGATAAAGACACGTGTGCTACATTGTTCATTGCAGCTTTGTTTACGGTGGCCAAGACATGGAAACAACCAAAATGTCCTTCGATAGATGAATGGATAAAGAAGTTGTGGTATATATACACAATGGAATACTATTCGGCGGTAAGAAAAGATGATATAGGTACATTTGTGACAACATGGATGGATCTTGAGAGTGTAATGCTGAGCGAAATAAGTCAGACAGAAAAAGCAGAGAACCATATGATTTCACTGATATGTGGTATATAAACCAAAAACAACAAAAGAACAAGACAAACAAATGAGAAACAGAAACTCATAGACACAGACAATAGTTCAGTGGTTACCAGAGGGTAAGGGGGGTGGAGGGTGGGAGATGAGGGTAAAGGGGATCAAATATATGGTGATGGAAGGAGAACTGACTCTGGGTGGTGAACACACAATGGGATTTATAGATGATGTAATACAGAATTGTACACCTGAAATCTATGTAATTTTACTAACAATTGTCACCCCAATAAATTTAAAAAATAAATTAAAAGGAAAAAAAAAAGAAATACTATTTTTTCACTAATCTTACCAGCATCGAGTATCTATGCTTGATATTTACAAAGAAAAGTAAATTCATTTTTTAGCATATCCAAGGCTATTTCCCTTCACCAAAGTGAAAATTAAATACTATTATAACTGTGGTAGCCACTAGCCACATGTGGCTATTCAAATTTAAATTTTATTTTTAATAAAAATTAATTAAAATTAAATTTAAAATTTATTTCCTCAGCCTCACTAGTCACATTTTAAGTGCTCAATAGTCACATGTGCTTAATGGCTACCATACTGGACAGTGCCAAAAGTTCTGGTAGGTAATGTTGGTCTGTAATCTAAAAATAATTTCCTGTTTGATTTTGAAAGCATTTTATGATCAATTTGCAGTAAAACTTGCTTGAAAAGTTGCATTCGATTAATTTTAGACTAAATAGACTAATTTTAAAACCAATTAATATCCTCTGAATATCTACTAGCTGTGGAGTGGAAGAATATTGCCATGGAGATTGAGAAGTGGTCAAGAGAAGTCAAAATATTAAAAATTTGTCACACAATACCTGAAAAATTTGAACAGAATTACCATATGACCCAGCAATTCCACTCCTAGATATATATTCCAAAGAAGTGAAAACAGGTACTTAAACACATGTACACATATCTTCATAAGCAGTACTGTTTACAATAGTCAAAAGATGGAAATAGCCCAAAGGTCCATCAGTGGATGACTGACTAAACAAATTGTCTTACACCTAGACAAGGAAATATTATTCAGCCATAAAAAAGAATGAAGTACTGATACATGCAACAACTTGGGTGAACCTTGAAGACTTTATGCTAAGTGAAAAACATCAGACACCAGAGGTCCCATATTGTATGATTCCATTTATATGAACTATCTAGAACAGGTAAATCAGTAAAGAAGGAATGAAAATTGGTGGTTGCCAGGAGCTGGGAGGAAGAGGGGATGAGGAATTACTTAATGTGTATGAGGTTCCCTTTTGGGATGGTGAAAATGTTTTGTAACTATATAGAGATAGTGGTTACATGACATCATGAATGTACTAAATGCCACTTCAGCTGTGGTTTTGCAGAGCAAGAAAGTTGCAGACTAGAGGAGGTGGTCCTTGGAGGGTCTCTCTTCATAGTCTGTGGAAGACAGCACTTCCCAGGATTTATAGCCCAAGGTATTGCGTATGGTTGGGCTGAGCTTGGCCCCTCGGTTCAAGGAAACCCATTCTCTACCTCTCCCACTTCTCCTTTTCTTCCTCTACCCAATTCACTCCAGGCATAACTTCTGTGAATTTCATGGAACCAACACCGTGTCTGGTATAAGTTTAGAGGAGTGAAAGCAATAATGGGGAGAGAGAGTAACAAGAATTTTCCACAAGGGACTATCGTTTAGCTATAACCAAAGAGACCAGGTGATAGGAATGAACCTGATTGGAACGAAGAGATCTTTTCTTGCTCGTGGTTCTTGTACCACATGGGACCCTTTAGAAGCTCAGATTAGAAAGCAATAATGAGATGTCCTTGGTCCTGGGTTTGATCTCTGTGTGAGCCAGTTAGCTTTATTCCATTGCCTTAATTTGGTTCTCCAAAGCTCTTTACCCAGCACCCAGGTAGTCTGGAGGCCAGTCCTGGCCCTGTTAGTGATTTGCTAAATGACTTGGATAAGTTCCTTCCCTTATACTGGCCTCAGTTTCCTCATCTGCAAGAATATTGGTCTAAAAGGCCGAATTTTCAGGATTAGCTGAAAGTGCACCATATTATTCATGAATTTGCGGAAGCTAAAACATTTAATCTTTTGCTCCTAAAAATTTTTTGAAGAGGCCGAATGGCAGATATGGCCATCCAAGACTCCTTCACAGAAGAAAGCCTTTCATATGATTGAGATACTTCCCTAATGCTCTTAGAGTGTCCTCCTTAAAGGACATGAATAAAGTCCTGCAAAGTAATTCTGTCTGTCCCTTGAGACCTAAATATGCTACTTCATCAATAGTCGCGGAGCTCCTTGTTCTCCCAGAAGTAGCTCAATTTGCACTGAGCAGTCCAGACTTTCCCGCCTGCCCTTATCTGTAACCAACATTGCACTCACAGATAAAAGGCACAGCTTATCCTGCCAATCAATGGTAAGCAAGGAGTTTCCTTCAGATTGAAAACCAGAACAGCGATTTGAGGGAGAAAAAAAGATTGGACCATGAAAATGAGCTCTTCCCCTTTTGGGCTGGAAAGGAAGATGAATGGGTGCTCATACTCTCTGGTAACCACTGTGTGGAGACTAACAGGGAGCTAGCAGGGCCAAAAAGCAGCTAAGATTCTGGTGAAACTAGACCAGTTATGTGGGACTACAAATAAATTATGGCAGCATCAGGAAAATATCTACTCAGGAAGACTATTTTGAGTGCTGCCTGTATTGTTTGTAAAGCATTTCCTTTTGGTTCTCTCCTTCATGTAGAGAAAAATAATTTTGAAAAATATCTGCCTGTTTCATTTATATCTAGAGGAATTCCCCAAAGAAGTGATCTGTTCACACTAGGCCCAGACCATTAAAGGAGGAACACGTAGGGCTTGTGATGCTCACATCAGTAAGAGTTGAAGTGAGAGGCCCTCTGGGGAAGGACCCCAAGGGGACTGACTCCATTAACTGGGGCAGCCTCCTTTGTTCCTTCCTAAAAGATCTGTCTGGGGGGATGGCCCGGTGGCTCAGGTGGTTAGAGCTCCATGCTCCTAACTCCGAAGGCTGCCGGTTCGATTCCCACATGGGCCAGTGGGCTCTCAACCACAAGGTTGCCAGTTCAACTTCTCGAGTCCCGCAAGGGATGGTGGGCTCTGTCCCCTGCAACTAAGATTGAACATGGCACCTTGAGCTGAGCTGCCGCTGAGCTCCCAGATGGCTCAGTTGGTTGGAGTGTGTCCTCTCAACCACAAGGTTGCCGGTTCGACTCCCGCAAGGGATGGTGGGCTGCGCCCCCTGCAACTAGCAATGACAACTGGACCTGGAGCTGAGCTGCCCCCTCCATAACTAAGACTGAAAGAACAACAACTTGAAGCTGAACAGCACCCTCCACAACTAAGACTGAAAGGACAACAACTTGAAGCTGAACGGCACCCTCCACAACTGAGATTGAAAGGACAACAACTTGACTTGGAAAAAAAGGCCTGGAAGTACACAGTGTTCCCCAATAAAGTCCTATTCCCCTTCCCCAATAAAATCTTTAAAAAACAAACAAACAAACAAACAAAAAGATCTCTCTGTACCTTGTTTTGCTTGCCTACAACCCTAGAGGAGTCTGCGCTTTGTTTTAATAAAAGTTATAGACACAGATAATAGTTTAGTGGTTGCCAGAGGGTAAGGGGGGTGGGGGGTGGGGGGTGGGAGATGAGGGTAAGGGAGATCGAATATATAGTGATGGAAGGAGAACTGACTGTGGGTGATGAACACACAATGGGATTTATAGATGATGTAATACAGAATTGTACACCTGAAATCTATGTAATTTTACTAACAATTGTCACCCCAATAAATTTAATAAAATAAAATTTAAAAAAATAAAAGAAATTAAAAAAAAATAAAAGTTCCCCACTCCCAGAGACTAACTGCCTCTTCTAACTACAAAGTCCTTTTCAGAAGCCAAGGGAGGCATTACGTTTCTAGATGGAGTCAGACTTCCATAGGTTAATTCCCTAAATAATGTCTCTCTTTATCTCTGGGTGCAATCTGCATTTACGAAGATGGCTCTATCTCTTTTAAGGGCATATTATTCTTTCCTTTCAAATAATTCTTCCCTGCAAATTCAAGCATTTCAGCCTTGCCCCCAATTGAATTTACATCTCTCTGCCCACCAACACCCCACTCCCCATCACTCGGAAACATATTCCTAGGCCTCACCACCATGTAAACCTGTAATCTTTTTATGCCACTATCCATGCTGGTTTATAAAACAGAGGTATGCAACACATTGGAAAGAAAAATGGCACCTGTCAAATACCAAACCCTATGAAATGCCTGTGCAATGTCTCTTTTCAACTAATAAATTTCCAATTATTTTCCAGAATAGCTCTTTCCAGAATTCAAATCTGTTTCCATTAATATTAAAAGTTTAGAGGTCTGGGAGAACAGGAAGGGGTTGATTAAAAGCAGATGAGGTTCATTATCTGGTTAATCACAATCCAGCATTTCCCACCCCCACTTACCACTCTCCTTCCTCTGCCCCCCAACATAATGTTCTGTCTCAGAAAAGGTCACACTAAAATTCTGCAAATGAAATCTTATCCTACAACATATCCAAGGGTAGAGCTCTGTTTTGGAGGGTTTGAGACTGGTATCATTTATTATGAAAGAAAATTTTTATATACCATTTCACCCGGGAAAGAAAATACTTTGCATAGTAATGCCTACCATTGTACTGCACACAGTGGATGTACAGTATGTTAGAGCCAGCCTCTGTCTGAATGTTAATCGTAGAATATTTGGAGTTGGAAGGGCTACTTGGAGATTCCCTGCTCGTTTAGTACATAGGGAAACTAAGCAGAGAGAGGGGAAGGGATTTGCTAAAATTGCCTCTCCACTTAGTAGTAGAGTTGGAACTAGGACACATATCAGTGCAGGCAATGCTTCTGTGTGGGAAAAAATGCCAAAAGGCCCTGAATTGAATGAACTGTAATCATTTCTCAATTCACTACATCTCCATGGGACACATGTTAATGGCTCATCTTTTATTGCTCCCCTGAGAACTGACTCAGGCAAAGCCAAAATGAGCATGCTCACATAAAGCATATTAGGAGTCCATACGGTAGGAGGAGTTGTCTTCTAGGGGTACCTGACTGCTCTTGGCTGGGAAAGCTTTGCTTTGGGCCTTGGGAGACGCTCATTCAGATGCTGTCACTGCCACTGCCAAGGGAAGTGAGGCAAAAGGCTGAACACACAGCAGTGCGTGCCCTTTCCTTGAGTCCAAGCATAACAAGTAGGGTTAGTGGAGTTATGTGACTTGGCCCCAGGAGGCGTGGAGCAGCTTCCTTCACACCATGAGATTCCTCAGAAATCTTTTAGGGATTGAATGGCTTCCAAGGTGGGGCCATCATGGTAAGACTTGATAAAAACAAAAAAAGAAATTGTTGGGAAATCCAAGATGGTGGAGTAGATAATCACTGTGTGTGCTTCCTTCCATTAACACATTAAAATTATGATTAAATTATAGAGCAATCAATCTGGAGAACCACCTGAAGTCTAGCTGATCAGAAGTTTTATAACTAAGGATATAAAAAGAAGCCACATTGAGACTAGTAGGAGGGGTGGAGACATGAAACGAGCTGGCCCCAAACCTCTGTGTGGTGGTTGAGAATTAGGAGGGATATCTCAGCTGCAGAGGTTTGCCCCAGAGAAGCGAGGGACCTCAGCCCTACACCAGGCTCCCCAGTCCGAGTACGGGTGCCAGGAAGAGGAACCCCACAACGTCTGGCTGTGAGAAACGGTAGCTATTCTGACCATCCAGGTGGGATGGAAGGCTGCAGGAAACCCAAATATCCTCTTAAAGGGCCTGTACACAGACTCACTCACATGCATGCACTCACCCTGGGCTCCAGTGGAGGGACAGTGACTCAGGGTGTGTCAGAGGCATACAAGGGGCAGACTGAGGTGTGTGGCTTGGGGCAAGGGCTGGAGGACAATCATTATTTTCCCCGTGCGAGGTCCTCTTCTTGCACAGCCAGAAAGTGGGCACCATCTATCCTGTGTTTAGCCCTCCCCCACATGGCCAAATCTGAATCTGAACTAGTCTGGTGAGTTCTGCAGGGACCTCATTTCACCCAACCCTCCCCCCAATGCCAGAGGCACTTTCTTGGCAAAGAGCCAGCCCAGCCTCCACTGCACTCTTTCTTGGAAAATTATCGAAGTCCACAGGCCCCAGGCAGGTGTTGACTGGCCTTGGGGTGCTCTGTGACTTTTGCTGAGTAGCTCCAGGCTCAGCACTGGCACCAAACCAGAATCTACATTAACGTGGTGAGCATACATAACTCTTCCCACTCTAGTGACTTCCTGAGATTCTGCCTCACACAACTTGAGTACCGCACAAGGCTTTATCAGTGGTTGAACCTCAAGGGAGCTAGCAGGTGGCAGCAGGCCTTATGGTGTCCTCGCTTTTTGTGGTGCTACACTAGGCCCAGTAATGGTGGCAGCCATCCTCAGTTCACAGTGTGGCTTTTCCCATGCACCACCAATTTTAGCACAGGCAATGAACAACCACAGATTGCTTTGTAGCTCCGACCAGGTAGTCTCCAGCCAGTCACCGTCAGTGGGTAACCTGGGTCTACACCTGAGACCCTTTCAAGAGGCCCCAATCGGCATACTTGAAGGTTGGCTTCAGACCACAGCAAAGCACAGCCCAAGTAGCCTGACAAGCAGCACACAAAAAGGGTGGTCTAAACAGGCACCAAAACCCACTGGGGCAAATCCCAATCAATGGGGTAAGCCCCCCACACAGCAGCCCATAAGCTGTGGATGGCACAAACCTCACAACGAATCAGCCTGAGGGACAATCCCACCCACTGACATGCCAATAGCAATCAAGGCTCACCTATAAAAGGAGGGCACACACAACCCACAGAAAGGACACTCCTGGAGCACCCAGAGCAGGTAACCAGGGAGATTATGCCAGAGCCCCACGGGGCACCTACTACATAAGGACACCCAGCCAAGACTGGGGGATATAGCAGATGTAACTAGTGCATAGAAACAAACACAGACAGATAGCCAAAATGAGGAAACAAACAAATACATTCCAACTGAAAGAACACAAGAAAACTCCAGAAAAGGAACTAAATGAAATGGAGTCAAGAAACCTACCAGATACAGAGTTTAAAACAATGGTTATAAGGATGCTCAAGGAACTTAGTGAGAACGTAAACAAAGAGATAGCAAGCATGAGAAAGAACATAGAAACCATAAAATAGAACTGAAGAATACAATAACTGAAATGAAGACTGCACTAGAAAGAATCACCAGCAGACTAGATGAAGCAGAGGATTGAATCAGTGATTTGGAAAACAGTGAAACAGAAAGCACCCAATTGGAACAGCCAAAAGAAAATCCAGAAAAAATGAGGATAGTTTAAGAGACCTCTGGGACAACATCAAGCATAACAACATTCACATGATAAGGGTACCAGAAGGAGAAGAAAGAAATCAAGGGATTGAGAACCTATGTGAAGGAATAACGACTGAAAACTTTCTGAACCTGGTGAAAGAAATAGACATACAAGTCCAGAAAGCACAGAAAATCCCAAACAAGATGAACCCAAACAAGCTCATAACAAGATACATTATAATTAGCATGGCAAAAGTTCAAGTCAAAAAGAGAATCCTGAAAGCAGCAAGAGAAAGGCTACTGGTAACTTATAAGGGAGCTCCCATAAGACTGTCAGCTAATTTCTCAACAGAAACTTTGCAGAACAGAAGCGATTGGCAAGAAATATTCAAAGTGATGTAAAGCAAGGACCTACAACAAAGATTACTCTACCAAGCAAGCCTATCATTTAAAATCTAAGGACAGATAAAGAGCTTCCCAGACAAGAAATAGCTAAAGGAGTTTATCATCACCAAACCAGTATTACAAATAATTTTAGAGGGACTTCTTTAAGATGAAAAAAAGGCAAAATTATGAGTAATAAAATGGCAGTATCCACATACATATCTATCAACAATTATTTTCAATGTAATTAGATTAAATACTCCAATCAACAGACATAGGAATGCTGAATAGATAAGTAAATAATACTCTTACTTTTGCATATGCTGCCTACAAGAAAGTCACTTCAGATTGAAAGACACACACAGACAAAACGTAATGGGATGGAAAAAGATATTTCATGAAAATGGAAATGAAACAAACAAAAAAAACCTGGAGTAGCAATACTTATACCAGACAAAATAGACTTTAAAACAAAGGCTAGAAAACAATCGAACAACAAAAACTCCACAAAGGACTCCCTGCACAGCAGACAGGCAAGATGAAGAGGCCCATTACCGACTGAAATCACCTACAGGTGGGAGATTCGCGTGAGTGGAGGGAGGAGGAAAGGGAGAGGTGCGCGGAGATGGAGCCAGGCGGGCGCAGGACGCAGACCTGGCTCATTGCTCCGAGCTCGCTGCTTCCCGGAACTACCGCAGCTGCGGGAGAGGAAAGAACTCAGACTGCTGGGGCTCCGCCAGGGCTCCACAGGGCTGAGGGACAGCATATAACACAGCTGAACCCAACGCCACGGCAGAGACCTCGGAGAAAAGACTGAGGGAAGAAGGCTGAAAACGGTGGTTTAAGCCCGCACTGCCGAGCAGAGAACGGAGCCTTAGGCACTGAGACTAGCCGCCTCCCTCCCTCCCAGAGCTCGCCCGCCCCCACCTGCCCGGTGCTAGAAGCAAACAGTAGCAGTGTCAGATCAAAACAACAGAAAATTTGCTGTTTTGAGAACTGTGGACCGCAAACACAAATTCACAGCCCAACTAGTTCCAGCAAACGGGAGAGAGCTGTGGAAGCAGGACCGGCTGTGGTGGTGGTCGCCGCCATTGCTCTGGGCCACCTCTCACAACTCACCCAGCCCCTGGCCCCACCTATCTGGGCAGATCCCTGCAGGAGTAAACAGAACTGCTGAAACATACGGGCTCTGAATCAGGAGCTGGAAGAGCTTTGGAACATCAAAAGCTCTCCGCATACCCACCGGGACACTGCGCCCTGTGACCTAGACGAACTATTAACAGAGGAGAAGCCCGTCTCCCAGGGAATCCCCCATTGTGTGAGAAGCAGGAATAGTGCAGAGAAAACATAGCACTACCGTGTGGGAGAAGAAAAAAAATCTGCAGTTGGAGAAATAATAAAACATTCTACCAACAAGTACTGGAAAACAAAAGAAAGACCTCTTCCTATCAACCTGTTGCAGAAGTCACTCCTGTAGATGTCTAGGAAGAGAAATAGTAAACCAGTAATCGCCATGAATAACCAAGGCAACAAGATAGCTCAGAAAGAAAGTGAAAAATCTCCAGAGAAGGCACTTAAAGATACAGAAATATGTGACTTAAATGACAGAGAATTCAAGATTGCAGTTCTGAAAAACTCAACGAGATACAAGAAAACACAGATAGGCAGTTAAATGAACTCAGAAACTCAATCAAAGAACAGCATGAGCATTTTACAAAAGAGATCGAAATTTTAAAAAAGAACCAAATAGAATTTCTGGAGATTAAGAACTCAATAGAAGAAATTAAGAATGAAATAACCAGCTTAGGTAGTAGAGTTGACCAGATGGAGGAAAGAATCAGTGACATCGAAGATAGAAACCTGGAAATGACACAGATAGAAGAAGAAAGAGACTTGAGACTTAAAAGAAATGAAAGAACTCTACAAGAACTTTCTGACTCCATCAGAAAGAGCAATATAAGAATAATGGGCATACCAGAAGGAGAAGAAAGAGAGAAGGAACAGAGAATATATTCAAACAAATTGTCGATGAGAACTTCCCAAATTTGTGGACAGAACTGGACCCTCGAATCCAAGAAGCAAATAGAACACCTAGTTACCTCAATCCCAACAGGCCTTCTCCAAGGCACATTGTATTGAAGCTGTCTAAAATCAACGACAAAGAAAGAATCCTCAAGGCAGCCAGGGAAAAGAAGACGGTAACTTACAAAGGAAAGCCCATTAGATTATCATCAGATTTTTCAGCAGAAACTCTACAAGCCAGGAGGGAGTGGAACCAAATATTCAAACTATTGAAAGAGAGAAATCATGAGCCAAGAATAATATATCCAGCAAAGATATCCTTTAGATATGAAGGAGGAATAAAGACCTTTCCAGACATACAGAAGCTGAGGGAATTTTCTAATACACGACCTGCACTACAAGAAATACTAAAGGAGGCTATTCGACCACCATCAACAGGGACAATTTGTGGCAACCAAAACTCAAAAAGGGGAGAGTAAAGGCCTGAACGGAATATGGGAATGGAGAAAGTAAGCGTGCTGAAGAAAATGGAATACTCTAAATATCAAACTTTCTTTTACATAAACTTAAGGGTAACCACTCAAAATAAATCCAGAACTGAAATATATACTGAAATAAAAGAAGAAACAGAGGAAACATCATAGAATACCACCACACAGAAATAATAGACAACAACAAAAGGCAAAGAAACAATGGAGACACAGCCTTACCAGAAAACTAAAGATAGAATGACAGGAAATCCTCACATATCAATAATCACCCTAAATGTAAATGGACTGAACTCACCAATAAAAAGGCACAGAGTAGCAGATTGGATCAAAAACTAAACCCAACCATATGCTGTCTCCAAGAGACACATCTCAGCTACAAGGACAAGCATAGACTCAAAGTGAAAGGGTGGAAATTGACACTCCAAGCAAATGGTACCCAGAGAAAATCAGGTGTAGCCATAATGATATCAGATGAAACAGACTTCAAGGTGAAAAAGATAACAAGAGACAAAGATGGACATTTCATAATGGTGAAGGGACTGTACAACAAGAAGACATAACAGTCATCAATATTTATGCCCCCAATCAGGGAGCACCGAAATACACCAAGCAACTACTAACAGAACTAAAGGGAGAAATTGACCAAAACACAATTATACTAGGGGACTTAAATACATCATTGACAGCTATGGATAGATCATCCAAACAGAAAATAAATAACGAAATAGTAGCCCTAAATGACACATTAGATGAAATGGACATAATTGACATTTATAGAGCACTTCATCCTAAAACATCAGACTATACATTCTTTTCTAGTGTACATGGAACATTCTCAAGGATAGACCATATATTGGGACATAAAATCAGTCTCAACAAATTTAAGAAGATTGAAATCATACCATGCATATTCTCTGATCACAAGGCTTTGAAATTGGATATCAACTGTAAAAAGAAAGCGGGAAAAACACAAATACATGGAGATTAAACAACATACTTTTAAAGAAGGACTGGGTCAAAGAAGAAATTAGAGAGATCAAAAGATACATAGAAACAAATGACAATGAAAATACATCCTACCAAAATTTTTGGGATGCAGCGAAAGCAGTTTTAAGAGGAAATTTATCTCATTACAGGCCTATCTCAAGAAACAAGAAAACTCCCAAATAAATAACCTCATGTTACACCTTAAAGAACTAGAAAAAGAAGAACAAGTAAAACCCAAGGTCAGCAGAAGAAAGGAAATAACAAAAATTAGAGCAGAACTAAATGAAATAGAGAACAAAAAGACAATAGAAAAAATTAATGTGACAAAGAGCTGGTTCTTTGAAAAGATTAACAAAATTGACAAACCCTTGGCTAGACTTACTAAGATAAAAGAGAGAAGACACTGATTAACAAAATCAGAAACGTAAAAGGGAAGTTATCACGGACACCACAGAAATACAAAGGATCATCCAAGAATACTATGAAGGACTATATGCCACCAAATTCAACAACCTAGAAGAAATGGACAAGTTCTTAGAAACATATAGCCTTGCAAGGCTGAACCATGAAGAACTGGAAAATCTAAACAGACCGATCACCAATGTAACGAAATTGAATCAGTCATCCAAAACCTTCCCAAAAGCAAAAGTCCGGGACCAGATGGCTTCACTAGTGAATTCTACCAAACCTTCAAAGAGGATCTAATACCAATTCTGCACAAACTCTTCCAAAAATTGAAGAAGAGACAGTACTCCCTAACTCATTTTATGAGGCCAACATTACCCTGATACCAAAACCTGGTAAGGACAGCACAAAAAAGAAAACTACAGACCAATATCTCTGATGAATACCGATGCAAAAATCCTAAATAAAATTCTAGCAAATCGAATACAACAATGCATTAAAAGATTATTCATCACGACCAAGTGGGGTTCATCCCGGGGCACAAGGATGGTTCAACATACAAATCCATCAATGTGATACATCACATAAACAAAATAAAGGACAAAAATCATATGATTATATCAATTGATGCAGAAAAAGCATTTGACAAGATACAACATCCATTTATGATTAAAACACTTAATAAAATGGGTATAGAAGGAAAATACCTTAACATAATAAAGGCCATATATGACAAGCCCTCTGCTAATCTCATAATTAATGGAGAAAACTGAAGCCCTTTGCTCTACGTTCAGGAACACGACAGGGATGTCCCTATCACCTCTGCTTTTCAACATAGTGTTGGAAGTCCTTGCCAGAGCAATCAGGCAAGAGAAAGAAATAAAAGGCATCAAATTGGGAATGAAGAAGTTAAATTATCACTCTTTGCAGATGACATGATGCTATATATAGAAAACCCTAAAGACTCCACCAAAAAGCTATTAGAAACAATCAACGAATACAGTAAAGTTGCTGGCTACAAAATCAACGCACAAGTCCATTGCCTTCCTATATACTAACAATGAAATCTCAGAAAAGAAATACAAAAAACAATTCCTTTTGCAATTGCAGCAAAAGAATAAAATACCTAGGAATAAACTTAACCAAGGATGTGAAAGACCTATATGCTGAAAACTATAAGACATTTTTGAAAGAAATTGAAGAAGACACAAAGAAATGGAAAGACATTCCTGCTCATGGATTGGAAGAATCAACATAGTTAAAATGGCCATATTACCCAAAGCAATATACAGATTCAATGCAATCCCCATCAAAATCCCAATGGCATATTTTAAAGAAATAGAACAAAAAAATCATCAGATTTGTTTGGAACCACAAAAGACCCGAATAGCCAAAGCAATCTTAAGAAAAAGAACAATAATGGAGGTATCACACTTCCTGACTTTGGCTTGTACTACAGGGCTACAATAATCAAAACAGCATGGTATTGGCAGAAAAACAGACACATAGACCAATGGAATAGAATTGAGAACCCAGAAATAAAACCACATAAATATGGACAGATAATTTTGACAAAGAAGCTAAAACATACAATGGAGCAAAGACAGCCTCTTCAATAAATGGTGCTGGGAGAATTGGATAGCCACGTGCAAAAGAATGAAACTGGACTGCTATTTGTCACCATGTACCAAAGTTAATTCAAAATGGATCAAAGACTTAAGCATAAGACCTGACACAATAAACTGCATAGAAGAAAACATAGGTACTAAACTTATGGACCTTGGGTTCAAAGAGCATTTTATGAACTTGACTCCAAAGGCAATGGAAGTAAAAGCTGAAATAAATGAATGGGACTATATGAAACTTAAAAGCTTCTGCACAGCAAAAGAAACCATCGACAAAATAAAGAGGCCACCAACTGATTGGGAGAAGATTTTTGCAAACAGTGTCTCCGATAAGGTGCTAGTATCCGGAATATACAAGGAACTCATGCAACTCAACAACAAAAAAAAACAACCCAATTGAAAAATGGGCAGAGGACTTGAAGAGACATTTCTCCAAAGAGGACATACAAATGGCAAATAGACATATGAAAAAATGCTCAACATCACTAATCATCAGAGAAATGCAAATCAAAACCACAATGAGATATCACCTCACCCCAGTCAGAATGGCTATCATCAACAAGACAAATAGTAACAAATGTTGGAGAGGCTGTGGAGAAAAAGGAACCCTCATACACTGTTGGTGGGAATGCAGACTGGTGCAGCCGTTATGGAAGGCAGTGTGGAGGTTCCTCAAAAAATTACGAATAGAATTGCCATATGACCCAGCAATCCCTCTCCTGGGTATCTACCCAAAAATCTGAAAACATTTAGAGATAAAGACACGTGTGCTCCAATGTTCATTGCAGCTTTGTTTACGGTGGCCAAGACATGGAAACAACCAAAATGTCCTTCGATAGATGAATGGATAAAGAAGTTGTGGTATATATACACAATGGAATACTATTCGGCAGTAAGAAAAGATGATATAGGAACATTTGTGACAACATGGATGGATCTTGAGAGTGTAATGCTGAGCGAAATAAGTCAGACAGAAAAAGCAGAGAACCATGTGATTTCACTGATATGTGGTATATAAACCAAAAACAACAGAAGAACAAGACAGACAAATGAGAAACAGAAACTCATAGACACAGATAATAGTTTAGTGGTTGCCAGAGGGTAAGGGGTGTGGGGGGTGGGGGGTGGGAGATGAGGGTAAGGGAGATCGAATATATGGTGATGGAAGGAGAACTGACTCTGGGTGATAAATTTTTCTTAATTAAAATTTATAGAGATGTCATCAAAATGGCAGCGTGAGGTGAGCCTCTGTAAATCTCCCCTGGAATTTACAACAAATCGAACAACTATAACTCCACAAAGGACTCCCTGCACAGCAGACAGGCAAGATGAACAGTCTCACTACTGAATTCACCTAAAGGTGGGCAAATTGCGGGAGCAGGGGAGGAGGGAAGGGAGAAGTGCAGAGACGCAGCCGAGCAAACTCAGTGCTCCGAGCTCACTGCATCCTGGAACTACCGCAGCTGCGGGAGAGGGAAGAATTCGGACTGTTAGGGCTCTGTTTATGGCCCATAGGGCTGAGGGGACAGCATATAACACGGCTGAATCCAATGCTCACCGCAGAGACCTCGGAGAAAAGACTGAGGGAAGAAGGCAGAAAACCCAGGTGAACTGTTAACAAAGGAGAAGCCCACCTTCCAGGGAATCCCCCCATTGTGTGAGAAGCTGGAATCGAGCAGAGAAAACATAACACTACAGTGTGAGAGAGAAAAAAAGGCTGCAGTTGGAGAGAAAAAACATTCTACCAACAAGTATTGGAAAACAAAAGAAAGACCTCTTCCTATCAAGCTGTTGCAGAAGTCACTCCTGTAGATGTCTAGGAAGAGAAATAATAAATCAGTAATTGCCATGAATAACCAAGGCAACAAGACAGCTCAGAAAGAAAGTGAAAAGTCTCCAGAAAACGAACTTAAAGATATAGAAATATGTGACTTAAATGACAGAGAATTCAAGATTGCAGTTCTGAAAAAACTCAACGAGATGAAACAAAACACAGAAAGGCAGTTTAATGAACTTAGAAAAACAATCAAAGAACAACGTAAACATTTTACCAAAGAGATTGAAATTTAAAAAAAAAACACCAAATATGGGAATGCAGACTTGTGCAGCCGTTATGGAAGGCAGTGTGGAGGTTCCTCAAAAAATTACGAATAGAATTACCATATGACCCAACAATCCCTCTGCTGGGTATCTACCCAAAAAATCTGAAAACATTTATACATAAAGACACATGTGCTCCAATGTTCATTGCAGCTTTGTTTACGGTGGCCAAGACATGGAAACAACCAAAATGTCCTTCGATAGATGAATGGATAAAGAAGTTGTGGTATATATACACAATGAAATACTATTCGGCAGTAAGAAAAGATGATATAGGAACATTTGTGACAACATGGATGGATCTTGAGAGTGTAATGCTGAGCGAAATAAGTCAGACAGAAAAAGCAGAGAACCATGTGATTTCACTGATATGTGGTATATAAACCAAAAGCAACAAAAGAACAAGACAAACAAATGAGAAACAGAAACGCATAGACACAGACAATGGTTTGGTGGTTGCCAGAGTGTAAGGGGGGTGGAGGGTGGGGGGTGGGAGATGAGGGTAAGGGGGATCAAATATATGGTGATGGAAGGAGAACTGACTCTGGGTGGTGAACACACAATGGGATTTATAGGTGATGTAATACAGAACTGTACACCTGAAGTCTATGTAATTTTACTAACAATTGTCACCCCAATAAATTTTTAAAAAGAATATAAAAACAATCACTTTACATATATTCATTGATTTTGTTGTTATACAGGTATAGTCGTCAAAGTAGGAGATAGAACATATTTTAGTAGTTTGAAGCCTTTGCTTGTAATTTTTTTAATTAAAGTTTATTGGGGTGACAATGGTTAGTAAAGTTACATAGATTTCAGGTGTACGATTCTGTAGTACATCATCTATATATCACATTGTGTGGTCACCACCCAGAGTCTGTTCTCTTTCCTTCACCATATATTAGACCCCATTTACCCTCCTCTAGGGCCCATCAGCCCCCTATAATTTTTAATTATTATGGATATAGTATACAAACTTTTATTTGTATTCTTACTCTGGGCACCATAAATGTTAGTGGAGGCATGGAGAGGCTTGGTAAGTATGTCAACAATTAGGTGTCTGGAGCCCTGTTTTAGTCTACTGTGGCCTTGTTCTCTGAGCAAAGTCTCTGAGAGGTTCTGCGAATGCCTAACAACTGTAGTGAAGCCCACCTGTCTGCAGCCACCACGGGACACCAAGAGAGAACCCAGTGGAGCACCTGCTATGGACTGAATTGTGTGCCCTCAAAATTCATAGATTGAAGCTCTAACCCCCAATGTGACTGTATTTGGAGATAGGGCTTTTAGGAGGTAATGAGGTTTAATGAGGTCGTAAGGGTGGGGCACAAATCCTACAGGACTATGGCCTTATAGGAGAGAGAGATTTCTCTCTCTTCCTCTTACTATCTCTCTCGGTCCCTCCCTCTCTTTCTCCCTCCCTCCCTTGTGAGGACAGTGTGAGAATGCAGCTTGGCCTTGAACTCTCCAGCCTCCAGAACTGTGAAAAAATAGCTTTTCATTGTTTAAGCCACCCAGTCTATTGTTTTTTGTTATGGGAGCATAAGCTGACTAAGATAACACTTCCGTATGTGTGAGGCTGAGGTGTATGCACATGTGCACACATGTGTACATTGCCAGAGCTGAGACATTAGAGGAAAATGGTGCAGAGTGGAGGAGCAGGCCTGAAGAGTAAGAACCTGTACAACATGATTATTAGATTATTAGCACTCTGGGTGAGTGTGCGGAGTTGTGACTAGAGGTGGGAGGGAGAGAAGCTGACACTGAGCCTCTGCTAACTGCTTGACTTTGTCTTGTTTTCTCTCTAGTTCTCTTTCTCACTGGCAATGTGTGTAGCCTCCAAAGTGAGGTGTCAGTTGTGGCCTTAGTCTATTGATTGTCTTACAGCCCAACAAACAAATTATACTGTATGTTGTTAACTCCTTTTTCCCATCTCCACTCCATCCCTCCAGGAAGCCTTAGTACAGGTGTTTGGGGGCAGAGAGGAAAACTGGACTCCTCCAAAGAAAGCTTCATGACAAGAAGATGAAGAAAGAATCCTTGCAAGGAGTTCACATCCAGCTTTTACTTGTGGGACAATGGCTGTGAAGAAATGATAGATGGGTCTACGGGGCAAACACATCTGCTTCTCATAAGTTCCCTACAGATGGTTGGAGGCTCCTAGCTCCCAGTCAGGGCTTGTCTACAGAAACCATTTACTGCCCGGAAGAAAGAAGAATATATTTGATTCTTTTCATAATAGTAGGAGAGAGCAGTAATGGAGCCTATGCAGATGTAATGGTGTGGTGAGAAGAAAGTGGGTCAGAATCTATGTGTAGAGATCTTGGTTCATCAATAGGAGAAGGTTGCACCAAAAGTATGGCAGGGGGCAGCACAGGGAGCTGTTGCTTTCTTCAAGCACAGTCTCTCAAAGGGGCATCTCTCCAACCATGTGTTGACTTGCCATGTTCATAGCAGCATTACTCACAACAGCCAAAAGGTGGAAGCAACCCAAGTATCCATCCACAAATGAATGGGTAAGCAAAATGTGGTATATGCATACGCATACAATGCAATGTTATTCAGCCTTAAAAAGGAAGGATATTCTGACATGCTACATAAGGATGAACCTTGGAGATATTATGTTAAGTAAAATAAGCCAGACACAAAAGGACAAACACTATGATTATGTGAGATACCTAGAGTAGTGAAACGCATAGACACAGAAACTAGAATGGTGGTTGCCAGGGTCTGAGGGGAAAGGCAATGGGGAATTATTGTTAATGGGTCCAGAGTTTCAGTTTTACAAGATGGAAAATACTTTGTGAATGGATGGTGCTGATGGCTGCACAACAATGTAAATGTACTCAATACCACTGAACTGTATGTACTTTGAAATGATTAAAACCGTAAATTTTATGTTACATCCTCATAAACTGTTGGTGGGAATGCAGATTGGTGCAGCCACTATGGAAGGCAGTGTGGAGATTCTTCAAAAAATTAAAATTAGAATTACCATATGACACAGCAATCCCACTTCTGGGTATATACCCCAAAAATCTGAAAACATTTATCTGTAAGATATATGTGCTCTGATGTTCATTGCAGTTTTATTTATAGTGGCCAAAACACAGAAAAAACCCAAGTGTCCTTCAATAGGTGATTAGATAAAGATGTGCTATACATACACAATGGAATACTATTCTGCCATAAGAAAAGATGAAATACTGCCATTTGTGACAAAATAGATGGATCTTGAGATTATTATGCTAAGCGAAATAAATCACATAGAAAAAGTCGAGAACCACATAATTTCACTGATGGTAGTATATAAAACTGAAAGCCACAAAGGAACAAGACACACAAAGAAACACACAACAGTTTGTAAAAAACAAATTTTCTTCTGGTTTTATTTTATTTTATTTTTTTAATTAAAGTTTATTGGGGTGACAATTGTTAGTAAAGTTACATAGATTTCGGGTGTACAACTCTGTATTACATCATCTATAAATCCCAATGTGTGTTCACCATCCAGACTAAGTTCTTCTTCCATCACCATATATTTGATCCCTTTTACCCTCATCTACCGCCCCCCTCCCGCCTTACCCTCTGGTAACCACTAAACTATTGTCTGTGTGTATGAGTTTTTCTTTCTCATTTGTTTCTCTTGTTCTTTTGTTCTTTTGGGTTTATATACCACATATCAGTGAAACCATATGGTTCTCGGCTTTTTCTGTCTGACTTATTTCGCTTAGCATCATACTCTCAAGATCAATCCATGTTGTCACAAATGTTCCTATTTCATATTTTCTTACCGCTGAATAGTATTCCATTGTGTACATAAGCCACAACTTCTTTCCATTCATCTATGGAAGGACATTTCGGTTGTTTCCATGTCTTGGCCACCGTAAACAAAGCTGTAATGAACATTGGAGCACACGTGTCTTTATGGATAAATGTTTTCAGAATTTTTGAGAAGATACCCAGCAGAGGGACTGCTGGGTCATATGGTAATTCCATTTGTAATTTTTTGAGGAACCTCCACACTTCCTTCCATAGGGGCTGCAACAGTCTGCATTCCCACCAACAGTGTATGAGGGTTCCTTTTTCTCCACAGCCTCTCCAACACTTGTTACTATTTGTCTTGTTGATGATAGCCATTCTGACTGGAGTGAGGTGATATCTCGTTGTTTTGATTTTCATTTCTCTGATGATTAGTGATGTTGAGCATTTTTTCGTATGTCTATTTGCCATTTGTATGTCCTCTTTGGAGAAATGTCTCTTCAAGTCCTCTGCCCATTTTTCAATTGGGTTGTTTGTTTTTTTGTTGTTGAGTTGCATGGGTTCCTTGTATATTTTGGATATTAGCCCCTTATCGGAGCCACTGTTTGCAAAAATCTTCTCCCATTCAGTTGGTTGCCTCTTTATTTTGTCGATGGTTTCTTTTGCTGTGTAGAGGCTTTCAAGTTTCATATAGTCCCATTCGTTTATTTTAGCTTTTATTTCCATTGCCTTTGGAGTCAAGTTCATAAAATGCTCTTTGAACCCAAGGTCCATATGTTTAGTACCTATGTTTTCTTCTATGCAGTTTATTGTGTCAGGTCTTATGCTTAAGTCTTTGATCCATTTTGAATTAACTTTGGTACATGGTGACAAATAGCAGTCCAGTTTTATTCTTTTTCATGTGGCTATCCAATTCTCCCAGCACCATTTATTGAAGAGTCTGTCTTTGCTCCATTGTATGTTTTTAGCTTTTTTGTCAAAAATTATCTGTCCATATTTATGTGGTTTTATTTCTGGGTTCTCAATTCTATTCCATTGGTCTATGTGTCTGTTTTTCTGCCAATACCATGCTGTTTTGATTATTGTAGCCCTGTAGTACAAGCTAAAGTCAGGGAGTGTGATACCTCCAGCATTGTTCTTTTTCTTAAGATTGCTTTGGCTGTTTGGTGTCTTTTGTGGTTCCAAACAAATCTGATGATTTTTGTTCTATTTCTTTAAAAAATGCCATTGGGATTTTGATGGGGATTGCATTAAATCTGTATATTGCTTTGGGTAATATGGCCATTTTAACTATGTTGATTCTTCCAATCCATGAGCACGGAATGTCTTTCCATTTCTTTGTGTCTTCTTCAATTTCTTTCAAAATGTCTTATAGTTTTCAGCATATAGGTCTTTCACATCCTTGGTTAAGTTTATTCCTAGGTATTTTATTCTTTTTGCTGCAATTGCAAAAGGAATTGTTTTTTGTATTTCTTTTCTGAGATTTCATTGTTAGTATATAGGAAGGCAATGGACTTTTGTGCGTTGATTTTGTAGCCAGCAACTTTACTGTATTCGTTGATTGTTTCTAATAGCTTTTTGGTGGAGTCTTTAGGGTTTTCTATATATAGCATCATGTCATCTGCAAAGAGTGATAATTTAACTTCTTCATTCCCAATTTGGATGCCTTTTATTTCTTTCTCTTGCCTGATTGCTCTGGCAAGGACTTCCAACACTATGTTGAAAAGCAGAGGTGATAGGGGACATCTCTGTGGTGTTCCTGAACGTAGAGCAAAGGGCTTCAGTTTTTCTCCATTAATTATGAGATTAGCAGAGGGCTTGTCATATATGGCCTTTATTATGTTAAGGTATTTTCCTTCTATACCCATTTTATTAAGTGTTTTAATCATAAATGGATGTTGTATCTTGTCAAATGCTTTTTCTGCATTAATTGCTATAATCATATGATTTTTGTCCTTTATTTTGTTTATGTGATGTATCATGTTTATGTGACGGATTTGCATATGTTGAACCATCCTTGTGCCCTGGGGATGAACCCCACTTGGTCGTGATGAATAATCTTTTTAATGCATTGTTGTATTCGATTTGCTAGAATTTTATTTAGGATTTTTGCATCGGTATTCATTAGAGATATTGGTCTGTAGTTTTCTTTTTTTGTGCTGTCCTTACCAGGTTTTGGTATCAGGGTGATGTTGGCCTCATAAAATGAGTTGGGGAGTACTGTCTCTTCTTCAATTTTTTGGAAGAGTTTGTACAGGATTGGTATTAGATACTCTTTGAAGGTTTGGTAGAATTCACTAGTGAAGCCATCTGGTCCAGGAGTTTTGCTTTTGGGAAGGTTTTGGATGACTGATTCAATTTCGTTACTGGTGATCGGTCTGTAAATTTTCCAGTTCTTCATGGTTCAGCCTTGAAGGCTATATGGTTCTAATCACTTGTCCATTTCTTCTAGGTTATTGTATTTGGTGGCATATAGTACTTCATAGTATTCTTGGATGATCCTTGTATTTCTGTGGTGTCCGTGATAACTTCTCCTTTTTCATTTCTGATTTTGTTAATTAGTGTCTTCTCTTTTATCTTAGTGAGTCTAGCCAAGGGTTTGTCAATTTTGTTAATCTTCTCAAAGAACCAGCTCTTTGTCACATTAATTTTTTCTATTGTCTTTTTGTTCTCTATTTCATTTAGTTCTGCTCTAATTTTTGTTATTTCCTTTCTTCTGCTGACCTTGGGTTTCATTTGTTCTTCTTTTTCTAGTTCTTTAAGGTGTAACATGAGGTTATTTATTTGGGAGTTTTCTTGTTTCTTGAGATAGGCCTGTAATGAGATAAATTTCCTTCTTAAAACTGCTTTCGCTGCATCCCAAAAATTTTGGTAGGATGTATTTTCATTGTCATTTGTTTCTATGTATCTTTTGATCTCTCCTCTAATTTCTTCTTTGACCCAGTCCTTCTTTAAAAGTATGTTGTTTAATCTCCATGTATTTGTGTTTCTTCCCGCTTTCTTTTTACAGTTGATATCCAATTTCAAAGCCTTGTGATCAGAGAATATGCTTGGTATGATTTCAATCTTCTTAAATTTGTTGAGACTGATTTTATGTCCCAATATATGGTCTATCCTTGAGAATGTTCCATGTACACTAGAAAAGAATGTATAGTCTGATGTTTTAGGATGAAGTGCTCTATAAATGTCAATTATGTCCATTTCATCTAATGTGTCATTTAGGGCTGCTATTTCGTTATTTATTTTCTGTTTGGATGATCTATCCATAGCTGTCAATGATGTATTTAAGTCCCCTAGTATAATTGTGTTTTGGTCAATTTCTCCCTTTAGTTCTATTAATAGTTGCTTGTTGTTTTTTTTTGGTGCTCCCTGATTGGGGGTATAAGTATTGATGACTGTTATGTCTTGTTGTTGTATAGTCCCCTATACCATTATGAAATGTCCATCTTTGTCTCTTGTTATCTTTTTCACCCTGAAGTCTGTTTCATCTGATATCATTATGGCTACACCTGATTTTCTCTGGGTACCATTTGCTTGGAGTGTCAATTTCCACCCTTTCACTTTGAGTCTATGCTTGTCCTTGTAGCTGAGATGTGTCTCTTGGAGACAGCATATGGTTGGGTTTAGGTTTTTGATCCAATCTGCTACTCTGTGCCTTTTTATTGGTGAGTTCAGTCCATTTACATTTAGGGTGATTATTGATATGTGAGGATTTCCTGTCATTCTATCTTTAGTTTTCTGGTAAGGCTGTGTCTCCATTGTTTCTTTGCCTTTTTGTTTTTGTCTATTATTTCTGTGTGGTGGTATTCTATGATGTTTCCCTCTGTTTCTTCTTTTATTACAGTATATATTTCAGTTCTGGATTTTTTTGAGTGGTTATCCTTAAGTTTATGTAAAAGAAAGTTTGATATTTAGAGTATTCCATTTTCTTCAGCACGCTTACTTTCTACATTCCTATATTCTCGTTCAGGCCTTTACTCTCCCCCTTTTTATGTTTTGGTTGCCACAAATTGTCCCTGTTGATGGTGGTCAAATAGACTCCTTTAGTATTTCTTGTAGTGCAGGTCATGTATTAGAAAATTCCCTCAGCTTCTGTATGTCTGCAAAGGTCTTTATTCCTCCTTCATATCTAAAGGATATCTTTGCTGAATATATTATTCTTGGCTCACAATTTCTCTTTTTCAATACTTTGAATATTTGGTTCTACTCTCTCCTGACTTGGAGAGTTTCTGCTAGAAAATCTGATGATAATCTAATGGGCTTTCCTTTGTAGGCTACCATCTTCTTTTTCCTGGCTGCCTTGAGGATTCTTTCTTTGTCATTGATTTTCAACAGTTTCAATACAATGTGCCTTGGAGAAGGCCTGTTGGATTGAGGTAATTAGGTGTTCTATTTGCTTCTTGGATTCGAAGATCCCGTTCTGTGCACAAGTTTGGGAAGTTCTCATCGACAATTTGTTTGAATATATTCTCTGTTCCCTTCTCTCTTTCTTCTCCTTCCGGTATGCCCATTATTCTTATATTGCTCTTTCTGATGGAGTCAGAAAGTTCTTGTAGAGTTCTTTCATTTCTTTTAAGTCTCAAGTCTCTTTCTTCCCCCATCTGTGTCATTCCAGGTTTCTGTTTTCGATGTCACTGATTCTTTCCTCCATCTGGTGAACTCTACTACCTAAGTTGTTTATTTCATTCTTAATTTCTTCTATTGAGTTCTTAATCTCCAAAAATTCTGTTTGGTTCTTTTTTAAAATTTCAATCTCTTTTGTAAAATGCTCATGTTGTTCTTTGATTGTGTTTCTGTGTTCCTTAAACTGCCTTTCTGTGTTTTCTTGCATCTCATTGAGTTTTTTCAGAACTGCAATCTTGAATTCTCTGTCATTTAAGTCACATATTTCCATATCTTTAAGTTCCTTTTCTGGAGACTTTTCACTTTCTTTCTGAGCTGTCTTGTTGCCTTGGTTATTGTGGGTGCAGAGCCCCAGAAAGTAGTTTCCAGGCTCTCGGCCTCACATAGACAGGTGTTGGCTCAGGTTGTAAATGGCCATCAACTGTGATGGATGGCCATCAGCTGTGGCTAGTTGGCCGTCAGCTGTAACCAGTGAGCCATTGGCCACTAATGTAACTGCTGTGGCTACGCTAGCAAAAAATGGGGGCTTGCAAGAAGATGGTGGCTGGGCTGGCAAGCGTGGATTGCTGTTAGGATGGCGGGTTGTGGACAGTGTGGATCCAGCTTCCAGTGAGACTATAGTGCCACCAGCGAGAATATAGTACTATGACTCCCCTACCTATGGCTCCGTAGGTGTTCCATTTTGGCCTCACCATGTCCTTTGTTCTCTTGTGGGGAGCGGGAGCAGAGACCCCGCCTGGCACCCCGCACCACAGTTATTCATGGCAATGACTGATTTACTATTTGTCTTCCTAGACATCTACAGGATTGGCTTCTGCAACAGGTTGATAGGAAGAGATCTTTCTTTTGTTTTCCAGTACTTCTTGCTACAATGTTTTATTTTCTCTCTGACTGCAGCCTTTTTCTCTCTGACACGGTAGTGCTATGTTTTCTCTGCACTATTCCCGCTTCTCACACAATGGGGGGATTCCCTGGGAGACGGGCTTCTCCTCTGTTAATAGTTCACCTGGGTCACAGGGCACAGTGTCCGTATGGGTATGCAGAGAGCTTTTGAAGTTCCAAAGCTCTTCCTGCACCAGATTCAGAGCCCGTGTGTTTCAGCATTTCTATTTACTCCTGCAGGGATCCATCCAGATAGGTGGGGCCAGGGGCAGGATGAATTGTGAGAGGTGGCCCAGAGCAATGGCAGTGACCACCACAGCCAGTCCTGCTTCCACAGCTCCCTCCCCTTTGCTGGAACTAGTTGGGCTGCGAATCTGTGTCTGCGGTCCACAGTTCTCAGAATAGCAAATATTCTGTTCTTTTGATCTGACACTGCTACTGTTCGGCTTCTAGCACTGGGCAGATGGGGGCGGGGTGAGCTCTGGGAGGGGAGGGAGGGCGCGGCTAGTCTCAGTGCCTAAGGCTTCCGTTCTCTGCTCGGCAGTGAGGGCTTAAACCACCGTTTTCAGCCTTCTTCCCTCAGTCTTTTCTCTGAGGTCTCTGTGTGAGTGTTGGCTTCAGCCGTGTTATATGTTGTCCCCTCAGCCCGGTGGGCCATAAATGGAGCCCTAGCAGTCCGAGTTCTTCCCTCTCCCGCAGCTGCGGTAGTTCCAGGATGCAGCGATCTCGGAGCACGGAGCTAGGTCTGCGTCCTGTGCCCGCGCGGCTCCGTCTCTGCACTTCTCCCTTCCCTCCTACCCTGCTCACACGATTCGCCCATGTTTAGGTGAATTCAGTAGTGGGCCTCTTCGTCTTGCCTGTCTGCTGTGCAGGGAGTCCTTTGTGGAGTTATAGTTGTTCGATATGTTTGAAATTCCAGGGGAGATTTACAGAGGCTCACCTCATGCTGCCATTTTGATGACATCTCCTTTTTATTCTCTTGAAAGTCAGCACAATATCAAAAATTACTAAATTTAATTATGATTGTGGCTGTCTGGATGTTCTTTTGATGGGTTAACAATATTTGATGTGTAATAACTTTAGGGCATACATAATTCAGTAATTGTCTTGTACTTATTCCACACAATTTATTTTTCTTGCCTTTATTACAGCAAAATCACCATTTGTATTATATGTTATAATGAAGAATTTTTATATGACTTGTGGAATTGTCAGTTATGATCTAAAGCATGGGTCAGCAAAGATTTTCTGTTAAGTCTAGATAGTAAACATTTCAGGCTTTGCAGACTATAATGTCTGTGTCTTAACTACTGACAAAAACAAGCAGCTTGTCCATGGGCAATAGTTTGCTAATCCCTGACAAAAGATTTAAAAATGAAATGTAATTGCATTAAATATATAAAATTTGAACACTTTTTGTTTCAGAAACATAAAGGAAATGTAAAAATACTTTAAAACATTTTCATATTTTCAAAAAAGCTATTGCTCTTAAATATTTTTTTAAAATTTAATTTAAAACAAAATATAAATGATAAATATCAAATTTTGAATTAAAATTATTTTACTAGAGCTGAGTTGTCATTTGATTCAAACTTATTACATATGTTTATAAAAATAAAACTATTTGCAATCCTAGCATTCAATATCCATTTGAATTATATTACACACTGCACCTTAGACCTATATATGCACAAATCTAAGAGGGATATGAATTGTTTAATATTGCAAAATGTGCCTCAGCTACCAAGTACAAATGTTGTGAGTTCGGTGCTAATTTGTGAATACCTTCAGAGGCACAAACTGAAAGCAAGGAAATGGACTACTGGGAAATGAAATTTGTTATATAAGAATCTGTTGAATTTATGCTATCAGAAAATAAAGATTTGATATATTAATTTGTATTTTTTTCGATCTTACCACTCAAATTCATTATGGATTCCAGAGTAGTGTTCATCTCTGACATCAGCAGCTTCACAACCCAGAAACTTTCATGATAATCCGACATTTTGTTATTGTTGTTGGAGCAGGAAATGAGCCAAAGATATGAAGAAGTAGTTCCCTGAAATATGAACAGAGTTATTTATAAGAATAGAGGTTTAATTTGTGACAACATGGATGGATCTTGAGAGTGTAATGCTGAGCAAAATAAGTCAGACAGAAAAAGCAGAGAACCATGTGATTTCACTGATATGTGGTATATAAACCAAAAACAACAAAAGAACAAGACCAACAAATGAGAAACAGAAACTCATAGACACAGACAATAGTTTAGTGGTTAACAGAGGGTAAGGGGGGTGGGGGGTGGGGGGTGGGAGATGAAGGTAAGGAGGATCAAATATATGGTGATGGAAGGAGAACTGACTCTGGGTGATGAACATACAATGGGATTTATAGATGATGTAATACAGAATTGTACACCTGAAATCTATGTAATTTTACTAACAATTGTCACCCCAATAAATTTAATAAACTAAAATAAAATAAAAAGAATAGAGGTTTAGAGTTATAGGTCCCGAGTTACAGAAGCACTCATGTGTTCTTATATTTGCTCATTCATTCACTCACTCATACATTCATTTGGTATTTGAGATATGTCACGGTGATGTACTAGAACTAGCTCATAAGGCTGTGAGAACCAATTGAGGGCATCTCTTCTTAACTGTGGGTTTGGTGACATCACATTGGTAGGTTGCAATTAGCTGTGGTGGGATTATTTTCAACATGGAAATCAATAAACGCTATAAATCAAGGTTTTCCCTTGCCCGCCATGACTGCCACCCCCTCACACATGAGACAGCCATTTGTCAAACATTTACCATCCCACCTCTAGTTAGGTGGAGGCTTTTAAAGTATAAGGCCCAGGGCAGAGCCCCTTCTTGCCCAAGTATATCATAGTGCCCTTATCAGGACTAACTACATAATTTGTGGGGCTTCTGCAAAAGAAAAATGTTGAATCTTTTATTCAAATTTTCAAGAACTTTAAAGTGGTGATAGTGGAGCATTAAAACTAGTGCTGGGGGTGGGGCGGTGAGGTGCAACTGGATGGCTCAGTTGGTTAAAATGCAAGCTCTCAACAACAAGGTTGCCGGTTCATTTCCTTCCATGGGATGGTGGGCTACGCCACGTGCAACTAAAGATTGAAAATGGTGACTGGACTTGGAGCTGAGCTGCACCCTCCACAACTATATTGAAGGACAACAACTTGGAGCTGATGGGCCCTGGAAAAACACACTGTTCTCCAACATGCCTCCCCCCCCAAAAGAAAATCTAGTGCTGGGTCCTTCTGTGTGCAAGGACTTGTGAGCCATGGACCTCATCAATGGTTTTTAAAGTTCTGGTTGATACCCAAGCCCTCTCAAGAGATCCTGGCCCCTGTGCATTTGTTTGCTTTGGTCAGGATATAAGTGAAGCTTTCCAGTCCTTGCTGACATCTTCTATCTCAGCATAAGGGGGCGGGGAGGCAGATGCAGATTGCTGAAGGGATCCAGGAGTTTGCCCCAGGGCTCAGGAAAGTAAAGGTGCATCCAGGGCTTCTACAGAGCAAAGCAACATGGGATCACCTAGAGGAAGAGGGGAGGACAGTTAGGAAGAGGCTTTTCCTAACCTCTCACAGAAGAGAAGTCACACACATTTTAGTCACATAAAAGGGAAGTCTGCTTGGCCAAGTAGAGCAAATGGGGGTCTGGGAAACAGACAGGTTCCCAGTCCTTGCTACGTGACTTGAGGAAAGTCGCTTAACTTGTCTGTGCCTCAGTGTCTTCACTTAGAAAATGTTGAGCCTTGCAGGTGCTCAACAAATATCTACCCCCTCATTTGCATGAAAAGATTGGCCGTCATTTGGTTTTCAATTTAGCTTTTGTTTTGTTTAATATCTGCTAATAACAGTTTCTCCTCAGAAGAACTTCAAGACCTCCCAGTAATCCACAGGGTTCAAACAGAATGTAAGCTGTCAACACAAAACCCTCCTGGCCCTTCAGAGTACATGAGGGAGAACTAAAGGAAGGTCTGCAGGGTGGCTTATCTTCTGGTTCCCTTGGCTCAGGACTGTATATATGGGATTATTTGGATGAAATTCCTGAGCTCCCCTTGGGTGATATCAAGGAACATGCCCAACGTCCCCCGAGTCTTACTATTATCCTCTCAGCAAGAGTTTCTGGGATGGGGGTAGAATTTGATTCTATGGAAAATAACTTTTATCTGGGGAAGAAGAGACATGATGAGAGCTGTCTTCAAATATCTGAAGAGCCAGACCGTGGAAGACGGCATAAACTTGAACTTTGTGACTCCAGAGGAAAGAATTAGGAGCAGCAGGCAGAAGTTACACAGACATGGATTCCAGCTTAATTTAAGAAAGACATTGCTAATGATAAAGTGGTTCAACAAAGAAAAGCACCATTTAGGCAGTAAACAGCCTGGGCAGGTAGTATTCAAGCAGAGGCCTTGTGTCTATCTGTTACGAGACTACTAAAAAAATTATTGTCCAAATGGACAGTTGGGATAGGTGGTCTCTCTAAAGATCCTTCTAATACCATAGGAGTCTATATGAATGCATGGGACACAATCAAATTTAAGTAGGCTCAGTCTCATAGGGCCTAACTCAATTTATGGAATAAAAAAAAAATCTTAATTACTGTCATGGCGTGCCACTTTCAGGTTATGTGATTATCTTTCTTTCCCTTAGTAAGCTCAAAACATTTTGCACATTTCTATCATCTGATGTTGTCAGCAAGGCATGATTCTCTACTGATGGTGAAACAAAGGCTCCCCAAAAGTTGTGACTTCCCAGAGGTCATCCTGAGTGTGCAGGGGAATTAGAAGAAGAACATGAATTTCCTGACTCACAGCCCAGCTCCAGTGACAGCTAACACAATGCAAACCATGCTCCATTGCTCTGGGAGAGAAGGGACTCACTTGACCAATTTGAAAATCGTCTCACTGTGTTGAGATGAGTAGAAAACAGAATGTGAACTTTCCAAGTTCAAAGTCTATTTCCTACTGGGAAAAGGAAACATCTGGTTCAGAGTTAAATAAAATGGATCCTAAGGGATCTTTGACAATGAATTTCTTTTCTAAATCTGCCTTTTAGTAAATGCACATACATCAGAAACATATGGATCAAATGTACAAAAGGCTAGGGATGCTGGGTTGGCAAACAATGAGAGAATCTTGGTATAATGGAGTAGAAGGGATTTCCAAAGGATTGACAGTCTATTGTGTTTTCCTCTTTGCCTAGATATTTTTGTCTCCACCAAGCAAGAAGAGTGTAGTGAGGGCCTACTGTGTTTTCAGCATCTATTGTTGGGTGGCTGTTAACAACAACAACAACCAAAAAACAAACAAACAAACAAAAAACAGGCCAGAAATGAGTAGGTTTTCAGAGAGATAGTCATATGATTCTGAAGTAGAAATTATCCTATGGGCTAACCCTGTTCTGGTGACATGCAATTATGAGGAGTATCAATGGACAAAAGCCTTAACTGTGACCCAACTGTCTTCTGGGAAATGGAGGAAATTTCCATCGTGCACACTGAGGATTACAATATAGGGTTAGCATGGAGAGGGTAAATGTGGGAGGTACACAAAACACATAGAGAAGAACCCCTCAGTTAAATGGCTTGCCATTAATTGAATTTTCTGATTAAAGCTTCTGTGGATAATCATTTTTTGCATTAAAGCTACCTGAAGCAAAGATGTTTCTGCATTGGAGGCCTCATAAGTTCAGGTTCAGTCTCTCTAAGTGTTTGTACGTATATGCACTGTGTGTGTGCAAATGCATGTGGCGGTTGATCAGTCATCAATGGATGTTTATAAACACAACCCTTCACCAACCACAAGTTGTAGGTGTTGTAGCCACATTGTCAGTCCTTTCTGATAGCCCTGGCTGAGCAGAAGCAGGCTTGGTAGAAATCAGATACTTTTCCTTACATTTCAATGGGGCAGAAAGTAGACTGGCTTTCAAAATCCAGGAGGAATGAAAGGAATTTCAATAAGAAAATTTGATTGGAAATGTAACTGTTTCTTAAAAACAATGAAGCAATTGGGAATTATGAACGAAGATTTTAAAAGGCACTGATAAAATGTAAATCTGAAGTATGACTAGATCTTTTAATTCAAAGAAATAAATATAGATTACAGGTTAAGTAGATATTTTGCTCAAATTTCTATAATAGAAAATAAATTAAACAGCTTTAAGTGTTTGGGGGAAATTAGAGGTAAATATTTTTTTAAATATTTATAATGGAATATTATATAGCTTTTTTTTAAAAAAAAAAAAAAAGAAAGAAATCTGAGTGAAGAATATGCAGGAATGCTTTGAAATATTTTTGCATTTAAACCTGAAATTATTTCAAAATTTAAAAAAAAAAAGTAAAGAATGATATAAATTCTCACCAAAATACATGAAAAAGAAACTTCATAGCAGCACTACCTCATACTAGGCCCAAACTGAAAACAACCCAAATTTCCACTAACAGTAAAATGGATAAATAAAATGTTATACTTTAATAACATGAAATGCTACACAGCAGTGAAAAAGAACAAACTACAGCTTCACAAAACCACATGGGTGGATTTCACAGACATACTGTTGAGTGAAAGAACCCAGACAAAGATACATATTGTATAATTGCATTTGTATGAGGTACAAAAAGAGGCAGAACTAATTTACAGCCATAGAGATCAGAATGGTGGTTACCTTTGAGCAGGGGTTGTTGACTGGCAAGGGGCAGGGCATAAGCCTGTGTGCTAGAATTGTAACAATCCATGGAGCTGTAAGGTGGAATTTGAGCCCTCCTCTGATGTAAATTGCACCTTAATGAACAAAAGTTAAACATTTTTAAAAAGAAACCAAAGGCATGACATTTGATATCTCCCTCTGGCTCATCTTCCTCTATTTGCCACTCCTTAGATCCATTATCTACTGTATCTTTTTCTGTGTTCCCGGTTTCAGCAAACAGCATGTAGTTATCGTACTACATTAGAGTGGTCTATGTACCTGTCTGTCTGTTTCACCAGGTTGTAAATTCCTGGAGGACAAGGAGTATATTTTAATCATCTTACCCCCAGTACATGGCAGGTATCTGATCCCACACTTTAGGATTCTTACTCTGGCCCTCCTCTGGCTGTACCCCTCCCAAAAGCAAGAATCCACTGGACCAAAGAAACGTGCCCAACCAGAGTCCATGTCCTTCCCTTCTAATCTATACTATGGATACCCAGGGCCCAGAAATTTCCTGCCTAAATGACCTTGTGCCTGCTTCCAGGACCTATGCAGGCCTGTTCCTAGTCCATCCTCCTAAGGTTAGAACATACCACCAGTGTGCAAAACACTTAGACATTAGGGCCAGGAAGTCCACCCACATGTTTGAGGCCCCTCATGGTATAAGACGGAGATAGGGGTGGAAGAGAAGGGAGTCAGGAGGTCAGACTATAGTTTGGGGGGACCACAACTGACCTATCTGTGATATCATGTTTGGTGTAAAACACTGAAGAACTGAATAATTTTAAACTTGAAACTGAGCATCCAGATCATTATGAAGATATGCTTTAATTTTCAAGGTAAGTCAACAGAACACATTTTATTAAACAATGCTAGCTTAGTCTATACTTGTAGCTCTTTATACATCTGGAATGTGGGACATTTGTATACAAATTTGTATATTTGCCCTGGGCCCCACATGTTAGGGGTTGGCTTGTATGACATATAGTAGCTATTCAATACATAATTAGCTGAATAAATATCACGTACTGTTGTTTTCTTTTTTTTCCAAATGTTTCTTTTTTTTATTAGTTTCAGGTGTACAAAACAATGTAATAGTTAGACATTTACACTCCTCACAAAGTGATAATCCCCTCCCCCAATCTACTTACCCCTCTGACATCATATATAGCTGTTACAATTCCATTGACTCTATTCCCTTTGCTGTACTCCATATCCCATGATTATACTGTATATATTAAATTATAGTTGACATTCAATATTATTCATCTTCAGCTTCAGGTGTACAGTGCAGTGGTCAGGTGTAGATGCCTGACATGTGCCCATCTGACACCATACAGAATCTTTACAACATTATTGATTATATTTCCCAAACTGTCTTTCATATCATTGTGGCAATATTGTGGCTACCAATTTGTGCTTTCTAATCCCCTCACCTTCTCCCTCATCCCCACCCCCTCCCATTTAGCAATCCTCAGTTTTTTTCTCTATATCTCTGAGACTATTTCTGATTAGTTTACTCATTTATTCTGTTCTTTAGATTCCACATATAAGTGAGATCATATGGTATTTGTCTTTCTCCATCTGACTTATTTCACTTAGCTTAATGTTCTCTATGTCCATCCCTATTGTTGCAAATGGTAAGATTTCATTCTTCTCTATGGCCGAGTAATACTCCATTGTATAAATGTACCACAGTTTCTTAATCTAGTCATCTACTGATGGGCATTTTGGTTGTTTCCATGTCTTGGCTATTGTAAATATCATGCGCTGTTGTTTTCATTTCAGGTTTATATTTCTAAAACAGCCTAAATGTGATTACATTAATAAGTCCTATCCACTTATTCCAAAGCAATTCATGTCACTAATATGACATACCAAAGATGGCTAAAGTTTTGGTGAACCAATCTAACCCATATATCCCTATTACCACCCCCAAAATATACACAAAACCCATTATAAAAAAAAATTTCGCAGTGCTTTCTGTCACCTTTAGGTATTGTTCTAGCTGAAACTGGGTTTCTCATTCTCACTTTATGACCCTTTACTAAATCAATTAGCGCCTGTAAAGTATTTGAAAGTGTTTTTTTCTTTTACTTGCACACTAAAGTTTTAGACATATGGTTTGTGACTACAGATCTTCTAGCCTTCTGTGAAAGGCAGACCCTCCTGGGCTCCTGCTTTCTATTTCTAGGTGTGGGGCATGTGTGAGAAGCTAATAGAGGCATTCTAATAGAGGTTTTAGAGGTGGTGAGAAGCAGACATTGGCAGACAGAAGGGAAGACGTTACTATAGAGGACCAGCAGTATGGACAACTGCAGTGGCAGAATGAGCAGGTACCGAGTGAAGGGCAAGAAGCAAAGAGCTTGATTATTAAAGCAACAGATCTGTGAGGACATCTAACTGGTTCACAAGCATGTCCCCAGCACCTATCTCAGTGCCAGGCACATAGTAGGTGCACAATAAATATGAACTGGATGAAAAAAATTAATGAATTAGTTGGTGAGGTGAGGAGTACAGTTGTGAAAAAGAGGCAGCCTAAGGTATTTGGACTTGGTGCTAGAGGCAACTGGGAGCCACTGAAAGTTCTTGAACAGAAGAGTGACTTGGTGAATGAAGAGTTTTAGGAAGATGTACCTGACATAAAGAAGAGACTAGTCAGAAGGAGGAAACAAGGAATGGGAGGAGGTCATACATAAAATGTTTCGATGATTCACTCTGCTTTGTCCAGTGTCATGTATCACTACAATGTTTTCCATCATGTGAGATCTCAATGCTGAATGGAAAGGTGTCACTGTGAGTCTTCATTCCATTTTCCAAGTAGTTATACATGGATTTTTTTACTGCACAGGAAGTTGACACCCCAATCCCCTCATTGTTCAAAGGTCAACTGTACTAGATTTTGCATTAGCTCCTCGTTGTATGTATGGATCTGGAGACAAGCGTTATAGGTCACATTACAGGTTTTTCATGATGGAGTGAGATATAGGCCTATTCCTGTGGGGACGAGGAGCTGGCCATCAAAGCAACCAAACCTGTTATATAAAAAGGCGTTTATGTTTGATTGCAAGGGACATTTTCTTGCCTGCAATCTGAATTACCAAATGCACTTTAGAGCCCAGTGCCTTTTGTAGCAACCGTTGGATTCCTGAAGAAACGATATTCCCATAGGACCAATTTGCAAACATGCAACAAATTCCAATAGGAATATTACATGAATGCCTTGAATTGTCAAGAGCTCCCCACCCAATTTACCCAAGCTAATAGAATTGGCACACATACCAGTGTTTGCACTGGAGCATGCATACTGCTTGATCAAATGAAGGAGATACAAACAGATGTGCATTCCGGCAGCTCAGCGAAACCTGCACATGATCAGCATAGAAACAACTGCGACACTAGGTCTCTAAACCTGGGGGTCAGGTTCCTAATAAGATCAGCTACCATTTACTAAGTACTTACTATATGCCAGGCTCCATGAGACACTTGGCAAATGTTCTCTAATTCCATCTTCATAGCCACTTTGTGAGGTAGGGGCTCTAGCATGCAATTTTGCAGAAAAGGGGATGAAGCTGTTAGGTAAACTGGAAAGACCAAGCTAGGACTCAGATCCAAAATGTGACCAACCCCGGAAGGACTGCTACTTACTAACTATAAGAACTTCAGCAAGTCACCTAGGCTCCCTGACTCTCAGTTTCCCTACCTATAAAAAGAGGATAATGATGGTACCTAGTTCACAGAGTTGTTGGAAAGGTCAGATTAGCTGACAGCCTGTCGCCATGTAAACATTCAATAAGTGGTAGCTATCACTAGTTTATAAACATGACAGAATTCTCCACACTAGGCCTCATGGCTTCCACCTTCAGAAGTCATCAATAGATTCTGGCTTCCTTGTCCAGGTTGGATAGTTAAAAATCAATGGGCAGGGCCGGCCCGGTGGCTCAGGCGGTTAGAGCTCCATGCTCCTAACTCCGAAGGCTGCCGGTTCGATTCCCACATGGGCCAGTGGGCTCTCAACCACAAGGTTGCCAGTTCAATTCCTCGAGTCCCACAAGGGATGGTGGGCAGCTCCCCCTGCAACTAAAATTGAACATGGCACCTTGAGCTGAGCTGCTGCTGAGCTCCCAGATGGCTCAGTTGGTTGGAGTGCGTCCTCTCAACCACAAGGTTGCCGGTTTGACTCCCGAAGGGATGGTGGGCTATGCCCCCTGTAACTAGCAACGGCAACTGGACCTGGAGCAGAGCTGCGCCCTCCACAACTAAGACTGAAAGGACAGCAACTTGAAGCTGAACGGCACCCCCCACAACTAAGATTGAAAGGACAACAACTTGACTTGGAAAAAAGTCCTAGAAGTACACACCATTCCCCAATAAAAAGTCCTGTTCCCCTTCCCCAATAAAATCTTTAAAAAAAAATTCTTATTAGGTGTAAGGCAAGTTGTCTTATCTTTAAAAAAAAAAAATCAATGGGCACAATCAGTAGATGAATGGATAAAGAAGATGTGGTACATATGTACAATCGAATATTACTCAGCCATAAAAAAGAATGAAATCTCACCATTTACAGCAATGTGGATGGACTTGGAAGGCGTTATGCTAAATGAGATAAGTCAGACTGAGAAAGCCAAAACCATATCATCTCACTTATATGTGGAATTTGAAGAACAAAATAAATGAACAAACAAAACAGAAACAGACTCACAGACACAGAGAACAAACTATTGGTTGCTGGGTGGGAGGCGGTTGGGGGGATAGGTGAAAAAGATAAAGGGATTAAGAAGTACAAATTGGTAGTTACTAAATATCAAAGGGATGTAAAGTACACCTTAGGGAATATAGTCAATAATAGTGTAATAACTTTTATCATGCCAATAACTATTATTGTAACTATGTATAGTGCCAAGTGGGTACTAGACTAACCAGAGGGTAACACTTCGTAAATTATGTAAATGTGTAACCACTATGTTGTACAACTGAAACTAATATAAAATAATATTGAATGTCAACTATAATTGAAAATATATACATACATACATACATAAAATTTTTAAAAAAACAGGCACAGATACTAACAGTACTTATACTGATGAGCTACCTCTCCTCTCTTGACTTTATTATCCTAAATACCATCCAGAGAACCTGGATTTCCAAGGGTATCTTCTAGGAAAAGAACTAGGAAAGAAACTAAAGGAATGGTATGAGTTAACATAAGAATAGAAGTAGGAATCCTGTCCATTCTCAGTGTGCTGTTGTAATTAAAAGCAAAGATCCAGCCTGAGAGACTAATCTGAGAGACTAGATTGCTGTTTTTTGTGGAAAAGCAGCCAGAGCTGAGCTCACCAGACAGAGCCACTGCACCCACCCAGCTTGGAATCCCACAGAGAAACAACTTTATCAAGCCAATTGAAGCCATTTGCTCTAGGTGTCTGGACCCTTGTAGATATTTTTATGCTCAATCTTGAAAAAGGTGTTTTAGTCACCTCTGACTTTATAGCCTATCCAAGCTGGAAAAGGCCATCCATCTTTTCTATGGCAACTTGAAATCATTCACATAAAGTAGAAGCAAATTAGGATTCAGGCCAATTGCGACATTAGACCGAGGTTTCTCAGGAAATTGGGGATACTATTATTTTGCAGATTAGAGTTCACTTATTACATAGAATGCATAAACACTTAAGATTTTCTTAAATTTTTTTTTCAAGTGTGAAAGGCTTTTATTTATTCATTTTTTAAATTTATTGGGGTGACAATTGTTAGTAAAATTACATAGATTTCAGGTGTACAAATCTGTATTACATCATCTATAAATCCTATAGTGTGTTCACCACCCAGAGTCAGTTCTCCTTCCATCACCATATATTTGATCCCCCTTCCCCTCATCTCCCACCCCCCACCCCCCTTACCCTCTGGTAACCACTGAACTATTGTCTGTGTCTATGAGTTTCTGTTTCTCATTTGTTGGTCTTGTTCTTTTGTTGTTTTTGGTTTATATACCACATATCAGTGAAATCACATGGTTCTCTGCTTTTTCTGTCTGACTTATTTTGCTCAGCATTACACTCTCTTTTCTTACCGCCGAATAGTATTCCATTGTGTATGCCTTCCATAACAGGGTGACAATTGTTAGTAAACTTACATAGATTTCAGGTGTACAATTCTGTCTTACATCATCTATAAATCCCTTTGTGTGTTCACCACCCAGAGTCAGTTCTCCTTCCATCACCATATATTTGATCCCCCTTACCCTCATCTCCCACCCCCAATCCCTTTACCCTCTGATAACCACTAAACTATTGTCTGTGTCTATGAGCTTTTGTTTCTCATTTGTTTCTCTTGTTCTTTTGTTGTTTTCGGTTTATATACCACATATCAGTGAAATCATATGGTTCTCTGCTTTTTCTGTCTGACTTATTTCGCTAAGCATTATACTCTCAAGATCCATCCATGTTGTCACAAATGTTCCTATATCATCTTTTCTTACCGCCGAATAGTATTCCATTATGTATATATACCACAACTTCTTTATCCATTCAACTATTGGAGGACATTTCGGTTATTTCCATGTCTTGGCCACCGTAAACAAAGCTGCAATGAACATTGGAGCACACGTGTCTTTATGTATAAATGTTTTCAGAATTTTTGGGTAGATACCCAGGAGAGGGATTGCTGGGTCATATGGTAATTCTATTCAAAATTTTTTTAGGAAAGTCCACACTGCCTTCCATAGCGGCTACACCAGTCTGCATTCCCACCAACAGTGTATGAGGGTTCCTTTTTCTCCACAGTCACTCCAACACTTGTTACTATTTGTCTTGTTGATGATAGCCATTCTGACTGGGGTGAGGTGATATCTCATTGTGGTTTTGATTTGCATTTCTCTGATGATTACTGATGTTGAGCATTTTTTCAGATGTCTATTTGCCATTTGTATGTCCTCTTTGGAGAAATGTCTCTTCAAGTCCTCTGCCCATTTTTCAATTGGGTTGTTTGTTTTTTTGTTGTTGAGTTGCATGAGTTCCTTGTATATTCTGGATATTAGCCCCTATCGGAGGCACTGTTTGCAAAAATCTTCTCCCATTCAGTTGGTGGCCTCTTTATTTTGTCAATGGTTTCTTTTGCTGTGCAGAAGCTTTTAAGTTTCATATAGTCCCATTCGTTTATTTTAGCTTTTACTACCATTGCCTTTGGAGTCAAATTCATAAAATGCTCTTTGAACCCAAGGTCCATAAGTTTAGTACCTATGTTTTCTTCTATGCAGTTTATTGTGTCAGGTCTTATGCTTAAGTCTTTGATCCATTTTGAATTAACTTTGGTACATGGTGACAAATAGCAGTCCAGTTTCATTCTTTTGCACGTGGTTATCCAATTCTCCCAGCACCATTTATTGAAGAGGCTGTCTTTGCTCCATTGTATGTTTTTAGCTTCTTTGTCAAAAATTATCTGTCCATATTTATGTGGTTTTATTTCTGGGTTCTCAGTTCTATTCCATTGGTCTACGTGTCTGTTTTTCTGCCAATACCATGCTGTTTTGATTATTGTAGTCCTGTAGTACAAGCTAAACTCAGGGAGTGTGATACCTCCAGTATTGTTCTTTTTTCTTAAGATTGCTTTGGCTATTCGGGGTCTTTTGTGGTTCTAAACAAATCTGATGATTTCTTTTTTTTTTTTTTAATTAAATTTATTGGGGTGACAATTGTTAGTAAAATTACATAGATTTCAGGTGTACAATTCTGTATTACATCATCTATAAATCCCATTGTGATTTCTTTTTCTATTTCTTTAAAAAATGCCATAGGAATTTTGAAGGGGACTGCATTAAATCTGTATATTGCTTTATGTGCACTAGAAAAAAATGCATAGTCTGATGTTTTAGGATGAAGTGCTCTATATATTTCAATGATGTCCATTTCATCTAATGTGTCATTTAGGGCTGCTATTTCGTTATTTATTTTCTGTTTAAATGATCTATCCATAGCTGTCAATGATGTATTTAAGTCCCCTAGTATAATTGTGTTTTGGTCAATTTCTCCCTTTAGTTCTGTTAGTAGTTGCTTGGTATATCTCGGTGCTCCCTGATTGGGGGCATAAATATTGATGACTGCTATGTCTTCTTGTTGTATAGTCCCCTTTACCATTATGAAATGTCCATCTTTGTCTCTTGATGTCTTTTTCACCCTAAAGTCTGCTTCATCTCATTCCAGTATGGCTACACCTGATTTTCTCTGGATACCATTTGCTTGGAGTGTCAATTTCCACCCTTTCACTTTGAGTCTATGCTTGTCCTTGTAGCTGAGATGTGTCTCTTGGAGACAGCATATGGTTGGGTTTAGTTTTTTGATCCAATCTGCTACTCTGTGCCTTTTTATTGGTCAGTTCAGTCCATTTACATTTAGGGTGATTATTGATATATGAGGATTTCCTGTCATTCTATCTTTAGTTTTCTGGTAAGGCTGTGTCTCCATTGTTTCTTTGCCTTTTTAGTTGTTTTCTAGTATTTCTGTGTGGTGGTATTCTATGATGTTTCCCTCTGTTTCTTCTTTTATTACAGTATATATTTCAGTTCTGGATTTTTTTTGAGTGGTTACCCTTAAGTTTATGTAAAAGAAAGTTTGATATTTAGAATATTCCATTTTCTTTAGCACGCTTACTTTCTCCATTCCTATATTTCGGTTGAGGCCTTTACTCTCCCCCTTTTTATGTTTTGGTTGCCAGAAATTGTCCCTGTTGATGGTGGTCGAATCACCTCCTTTAGTATTTCTTGTAGTGCAGGTCGTGTATTAGAAAATTCCCTCAGCTTCTGTATGTCTGGAAAGGTCTTTATTCCTCCTTCATATCTAAAGGATATCTTTGCTGGATATATTATTCTTGGCTCATGATTTCTCTCTTTCAATAGTTTGAATATTTGGTTCCACTCCCTCCTGGCTTGTAGAGTTTCTGCTGAAAAATCTGATGATAATCTAATGGGCTTTCTTTTGTAGGGTACCATCTTCTTTTCCCTGGCTGCCTTGGGGATTCTTTCTGTGTCGTTGATTTTAGACAGCTTCAATACAATGTGCCTTGGAGAAGGTCTGTTGGGATTGAGGTAACTAGGTGTTCTATTTGCTTCTTGGTTTCGAGGATCCAGTTCTGTGCACAAGTTTTGGAAGTTGTCATCGACAATTTGTTTGAATATATTCTCTGTTTCCTTCTCTCTTTCTTCTCCTTTGGTATGCCCATTATTCTTATATTGCTCTTTCTGATGGAGTCAGAAAGTTCTTGTAGAGTTCTTTCATTTCTTTTAAGTCTCAAGTCTCTTTCTTCTTCCATCTGTGTCTTTTCCAGATTTCTATCTTCGATGTCACTGATTCTTTCCCCCATCTGGTCAACTCTACTACCAAGGCTGGTTATTTCATTCTTCATTTCTTCTATTGAGTTCTTAATCTCCAGAAATTCTATTTGGTTCTTTTTTAAAATTTCAATCTCCTTCGTAAAATGCTCATGTTTTTCTTTGATTGTGTTTCTGAGTTCATTAAACTGCCTTTCTGTGTTTTCTTGCATTTCATTGAGTTTTTTAAGAACTGCAGTCTTGAATTCTCTGTCATTTAAGTCACATATTTCCATATCCTTAAGTTCCTTTTCTGGAGACTCTTCACTTTCTTTCTGAGCTGTCTTGTTGCCTTGGTTATTCAGGGCAATTACTGATTTATTATTTCTCTTCCTAGAGATCTACAGGGATGGCTTCTGCAACAGGTTGATAGGAAGAGGTCTTTCTTTTGTTTTCCAGTACTTGTTGGTAGAATGTTTAATTTTCTCTCCGACTGTAGCCCTTTTTCCTCTTGCACACGGTAGTGCTATGTTTTCTCTGCACTATTCCCGCTTCTCACACAATGGGGGGAATCCCTGGGAGACGGGCTTCTCCTCTGTTAATAGTTCACCTGGGTCACAGGGTGCAGTGTCCATGTGGGTATGTGGAGAGCTCTTGAAGTTCCAAAGCTCTTCCTGCACCAGATTCAGAGCCTGTATGTTTCAGCAGTTCTGTTTACTCCTGCAGAGATCTGCCCAGATAGGTGGTGCCAGGGGCAGGGTGCATTGTGAGAGGTGGCGCAGAGCAATGGTTGGGCCCACCACCACAGCCAGTCCTGCTTCCACAGCTCACCCCCCTTTGCCGGAACTAGTTGGGCTGAGAATCTGTGTCTGTGGTCCACAGTTCTCAGAACAGCAAATATTCTGTTCTTTTGATCTGACACTGCTACTATTCCGCTTCTAGCACCGGGCAGGTGGGGGCGGGGCGAGCTCTGGGATGGTAGGGAGGGGGCTGTTAATCTCAGTGCCTAAGGCTTCTGTTCTCTGTCGGCAGTGAGGGCTTATCTTCCCTCAGTCTTTTCTCCGAGGTCTCTGCCGTGTGTGATAGGTTCAGCCGTGTTATAGGCTGCCCCCTCAGCCCTGTGGGCCATAAGCTGAGCCCTAGCAGTCCGAGTTCTTCCCTCTCCCGCAGCTGTGGTAGTTCCGGGATGCAGCGAGCTCGGAGCACTGAGCTAGGTCTGCGTCCTGGGCCCGTGCGGCTCCGTCTCCGCACTTCTCCCTTCCCTCCTCCCCCACTCGTGCGATTCACCCACCTTTAGGTGAATTCAGTAGTGGGTCTCTTCGTCTTGCCTGTCTGCTGTGCAGAGAGTCCTTTGTGGAGTTATAGTTGTTTGATTAGTTGTAAATTCCAGGGCAGATTTACAGAGTCTCACCTCACGCCGCCATTTTGATGACGTCTAACTCTTAAGATTTTAGAGAATGGAAGTGTTACAAATGTTAGGATAACTTTGGACCATGGATCATAATGTCAGAGAGAGGGCAGGACTGGCTAGCATGAGTGATTTAGCATACATTTTTCTTAGCATACATCTCAGAAGGATTGGCATTTTGCTCTCTTGTTCCTGCTTTCTTCCTCTCTGCCTTTTCATATATTTCAAGGCCCAACCTGATTCTCTCTACTTCTAGGAAGCTTCCCCTGACCAACTGCTATAGTCTGAATTATTTGAACAACTTACCAAGCATGTCATCATTCACTGTACTGTGCTGTTTCTACTACAATTGTTTAGGACTGATAGTAACACTGATCATTATTTCATTAGCTGTTTGTGTATGTATGTATGTTTTCTCTCCCTATTTAATCCCTAAACACCGTGATTGTACAGTTCTAAAAAATTATGATTTATCCCACATGTTTCCAAAAGGCTTCAGGATGGATGGGCCTATTATCTTAGAATTATTCGTATCTTTCACAGAATTTAGCATAGTTATACCTAACGAAAGTAAGTTATAAATGCTTGTTGGGTGGAGGAATGAATAAAGGACCCATAAAAATGCAATACATGAATTTGAGTCTTTAGCCTCGTAGTAAAAGCCAAAGGAAAACTTCCCATTTTCCATGGGTACTCTATGCTAAATGCATACAGCAAAACCTGCCATGACTCAAAGGTCGATGGCACAGGAAAGGAGCATTATGCCAGAGACTGAAGATTCATCAGACTTCACAATTAGCTTTCTTCTTCATGATTTTCAATATTCAGGACTTTCAAATAAACATACAGATATTGACAGCCTTGTGTGTCCCTTTAAGCAAATGCTTGGGTTTACAAAACTAATAAGGCCTCCTTACTGTTCCTCAGACACACTAAGCACTTTCCAGCTTCAGGGTCTTTGCACTTGCTCTTCCTTCTGCCTGGAAATCTCTGTCTCCAAATACCCACATGACTCATTCTCACTCTTGAGTGCTTTTAGGTCTCTGCTCAATCGATGATGCTTCCTGTGTGAGGCTTTCCCTGACCACTTGACACCCCACTCCCAAAACTTCCCATCAACCCAAGCGTGCTTGAGTTTTTCCTTCAAACTTGTTGACACTTGACTTAGTGTATATTTACTGGTTTGTTTATTGACTCTCTCTCTGTCCTTTAAAATGTAAACTTCATGTGGGTGGAGGGTGGTACTTTGTCTTGTTCACCATGTTCCCAGCAATTACCATGATCCCTGGCATCTTATAGGTGCTCAATAAATATTTGTAGCATAAATAAATGAAGTGACAACTTAGTTATAAAAAGAGTTGACCCTTGGAGTCCTCAAAACTGCTCCCTAACTGCATTTAAAGGATTTGAAATTATTTTTCCAATTATTTTTCAGAGTAATATCAGCTTTTATTCATGCATTCATCTCATATTGTAAAAGTTTAATAGTAAAAGCTATAATATAGTGAGATAATATGGTAAGACTTAACCATGTTCTAGGTGTGATGCTAAGAATTTCATACACGGCATTTTATTTAATCCCTCCAACAACCCTATAAGGGAGTATTTTTAATCTCTCTATTTTACAAATAAGGAAACTGAGGCTCATAGAAGTTAAGCAGCTTACCCAAGCCTTCACAGCTAGGAAGTCATGGTCTGGCTGTTTTACCATATGCCATAAGTGAGATATGGGAAGGGGATTGCGCAGCAATTGAAGACTAGGTACACAGAATGGGAAACTATCTAACTGAGTGTAGACAGTTAGGAGACTGCAACAGGGAGGGTAGGTGTGGGGTAAGAGAGGACTGAGGGATGTGATCATGAAAAGAACAAAGAAATGGCCAGACTAGTTTGAGCCCATGTCCCTCTAACACAAAAGTCCATGATTTAGGCCTGTATACTAAAGTAATCATGCCTTTTACGTGATTACCTCTTGCAGGAATGGCCTTTCCCTCCCCTCTGGGCCCAGCTCAAATACAGCCTCCTGCATGAAGCCTCCCTGATCCTCTTTTCCCACTCCAACAGGTAATGGGCTTTCTCCTGCTGCTATGGGGTGGGGAATATAGGAAAACATCAGAGCTGTGGTGCAGGACAATGTTAGGGTGCTAGAATCAGTTAGCTACTGGGCTGGACATGACAGGAAGGACTGATGGCTTGTACTAGGAGGTTTTACATTTGTGTCAAGGTTATCGACATTCTGGAAAGTCCAGGCTAAACAAAGTAACCCATACCTGTCTCCTGATTGGTCAGAGGACACAAAATGCAAACTACAAGTTGAAAACAAACTTGGTGAACAACAAAGCAATTCACAGCAGGCACAAGGATTGGTCCCAGCATCAAATTGAAAGAATACAGCAACCATCCTCTCCAGCTTTTTGCATATCGTTGCCTCCTTCTAGAAAGTTCTTTCCTTCCATCTGCCTATGGAAATCCTGCCTCACCTTTCAAGGCCCAAGCATATGTAACCTCCTCTCTGAAATTTTCCCTGATTTCATGCTCCCCCACCCCAACAGTGGTGACCAACAGAGGTATTACTATGGGATGTGGGATAAGAGGAGGCCACACTCTTCTTAAGTGGTAGAGGTGGGATTGGAGCTCTAGTCTAACTGCAGAATACATGCTCTTTCCTTGTAAAAATTTGCTTCTTAACTGACATCAACAGCTGTATATTCCAATTCCATATCAGCCCAATCTATGGAATGAGCAGTGAAGTACACAGAATGGACAACTATCTAACTGAGCCTAGGCAACTAGGAGATTCACTTGGGATCTCTTTCTTGTGGCTATGCTTCCTTCCACTCCATTTCTTTCCTTTTGTAGTAACTCAGCAACAGCAATATTCTGTTAGACTTTTCCCCTGGAGGTCAGCAAAACATAAGGCTTGGCAAGAAAACACTGCTATACTGGTAGGGGCTATACAAGGAGGCGCTTAGGGCAGAGCTGGATACAGCTTGGACCAACTCAGGAGTCAGACTCAGGAACCATTGGTCTGGATGTCTTGGTCTAGGCCCAGGTTAAGTATATCCTACCTTTTAGGGAATGTGTTGCAAGGCTGATCTTTCCAATGCTGGCTATGTAAGAGATTAACTTCTGAACTCCAAATCTGGGTTCCCTATCCAGCACTTACCAGACTAGAACCAACCCCTTTTCTCTCTTTGTGCTACGTCCACTTCCACCCTGTGCCTCAGCACCCCTTTGCTTTATTGACTTGGTCCTTCTAAAAGTGACAACGTGGAGTGTCTCAATTGATCAGCCTGATTACTACTAGGTATGTGCTGGCAGAAGAGGGAGCTATATGAAAGGAAAGGACCATTATGAAATTAAATGATAAAAGAGGCATGAGAAACATGCAAACTCCAAGGTAGAATTCTCTAGCTAGGGTTCTCAACATGTGGTCCATGAACCACCTGCCTTAGAACCACCTAGGAGCTTTGAAAAATACAGAGTCTCAGGCCCTAAATCCAGACCTACTGAATCTGCAAAATAACAAGCTCCCTAGGTGGTCCCAGTATGCACCAAAGTTAGAGACCTTTGTCAGCCTTAACTGCTTAAAGTAGTGGTTCGCAACTTTGGCTACCATCACAGTGACCTGGGGAGCTCAGAAAAAATGCTCACTCCTGGGTCCCACCCCTAGCAATTGTGATTCAATTGGTGCGGGGTGGGCCTGGGTGTTTGGGAATTTTAAAAGTTTCCCAGGTGATTTTAATGTGCAGTGATAATTGTAAACCATTGGCTTAGGACAAATCCACCTAGGAAAGAGCTCCTCCATCCAAGGGTGTGTGTGTGTGTGTGTGTGTGTGCATTTAAATATATATAAAATTTTAAGTTTTCTCTTGGGCCTTAGGTATAAAGCAACATTTTATGAGCAGATTTGGGATTCCTTTAGGGGGTGACCACAGGCTCCTTCAGGAAACATAAGGGGACAATGAGGGAAATGATCATATCTCATCACTCAATTGCCTAATAACCCTCAAAGATCAGGGCCACAGCTACATCCCTGGCACAGATGACCTGGCAGTGTCCAACCTTAGCACCATAGCATGTGGCATTTGTACCATTCAAGCTTTATCCTCTCTGTTGGGCTCATTTGAAGCTCTCTTAAGATCTGGTGATCAATATAAAGGTGAAAATCCAAAGAGCTGATTTTTGTTTTTCTAGTCCCTGCCTCCCTCCAAAGAAACATGATTTGCCTGAAGTAGCCCCAAGTTCAAGCCTCACAAAAGGCTCCAGGTCCATTTATGTGTCTCAGCTGTGACTGATGAATAACCATCCATCCTCCTATGACTGGAGTTGCTGCCTATTGTCATAGTAGGTAAGCAGTTGTATAAATTACCTCTCATCCAAGTTACAAAACATGCTTGCCAAAATGATTTCTTTTATTATAGAATTGTAGAAGTGGAAATAGAGTACACAGAAAGAAATTGAGTTTGCGCCAAGGGGCTATGAATATACCATTAAGGAAGCCTCGAAAAGAGATTAGCAGTCCATCTGGTGTGTTTGCACATCATTTAGTGCCATTTTGGGGGCATTTCTGAAGCAATGGCAGTTATGGTGGGGAGGAAGAGGAGGAGGCTCCACTGGCCATGAAGACCATATAGTAAGAGGCTGTGGTTATTAGGGCATATAGCCAGGCAGCACTCCGCCAGCTCTGACCTCAGCTCAGCGAGAACTGCCAGTGCTCCAAAGTTTAATAAAAATCAATGCTTAGATTCCAATGCCAGGAGATTCGTTAAGGCATTGTTATATGCTTCAGGCTTTTCTCTAAACAAAATGATTCTCCATGTCCTTCTCTCTCTCTCTCTCTCTCTCTCTCTCTCTCTCTCTCTCTGTCTCTCTCTCTGTCTCTCTCTCTGTCTCTGTCTCTCTCTCTCTCTCTCACACACACACACACACGTGCATGAAAGCACCCACATGCATGCACACTCTCACCAAAGAAAATTCATCAATGAATGGACCTATATCTTCTTTTACCCTTTTTAAAGATTTTTATTAAAATATAGCTAACAAAATATTATATCAATTTCAGGTGTACATCATAGTTATTCAGTACCCATTTGGCACTATACATAGTTATTACCATGTTATTGATTATATTCCCTATGCTAAGTAAGTGATCACCATGATGAATCCACCAGCCATCTGACACTGTACCACACTATCACAATATTATTGACTATATTCCCTATGCTGCACATTACATCCTCATTACCTATTTGTTTTATACCTAAAACTTTGTACCTCTTATTCTTCTTTATCTTTCCACCCTTTTAAAAATTTTCAGAGTTGACATTCAATATTATTTTATATTAGTTTTAGGTTTACAGCATAGTGGTTTGACCTTTATATAATTTAGGAAGTGATCCCTCTGACTAGTACCCACCTGGCACTATACACAGTTATTACCATGTATCATTGATTATATTCCCTATACTTTACATCCTCATGACTATTTTGTAACAACCAATTTGTATTCCTTAATCCCTTCACCTTTTTCACCCTGCCCCCAATCCCCCTCCCATCTATCACCCTGATAGATCTAGGACCCATCTGACACCATACATAGATATTATAATACTATTGACTATATTTCTTACGTTATACCCTACATTTCCATGACTACTGTGTAACAAGCAATTTATACTTCTTAATCCCTTTCCCTTTTTCAACGACTCCTATCAAAATGTTCTCTGTATCTATGAATTTTTTCTCTTTTGTTTGTTGGTTTATTTTGTTCTTCAGATTCCTCTTATAAATAAAATCATATGATATTTGTCTTTCGCTGTCTGACTTACTCCACTCAGTAAAATACCCTCTAGGTCCATACATGTTGTCACAGATGGCAAGATTTCATTCTTTTTTATGGCTGAGTAATATCACATTGTGTATATGTACCACCTCTTCTTTATCCATTCATCCATTCAGGAACACCCAAGTTGCCTTCATATCTAAGCTACTGTAAATAATACTGCAATAAACATATGGATGCATATGTCCTCTCAAAATAGCATTTTGGCTTTCTTTGGATAAATACCCATAGTTGAATTACTAGGTCCTTCCTTGTCTCTTGTTATGGTCTTTGTTTTAAAGTATATTTTGTCTAGTATAAATATTGCTACTTCAGATTTTCATTTGTTTCCATTTTCATGAAATATCTTTCTCCATCCCCTTACTTTTAGTCTGTGTGTATCTTTTGATCTGAAGTCAGCCTCTTTTTTAAAAAATTAAAGTTTATTGGAGTGACAATGGTTAGTAAAGTTACATAGGCTTCAGGTGTACAATTCCGTAATACATCATCTATATATCACATTGCGTGTTCACCACCCACAGTCAGTTCTCTTTCCATTGAAATGAGTCTCTTGTAGGCAGCATATATAACAGTCTTGTTTTCTTATTCATTCAGCCACCCAATTGTTTGATTGGAGCATTTAATCCATTTATATTGGAAGTAATTGTTGATAGGTATGTAGCTATTGCCATTTTATTATTCTTTTTTTTTTTTTTCACCTTATAAAACTCCCTCTAAGATTCCTTGTAATACCAGTTTGGTGGTGATGAACTCCTTTAGCTTTTTCTTATCTGAGAGGCTCTTTATCTGTCCTTCAATTCCAAATGATAACTTTTCTGGGTAGAGTAATCTTGGTTGTAGGTCCTTGCTTTTTGTCACTTTGAATATTTTCTGCCAATCCCTTCTGGCCGGCAAAGTTTCTGTTGAGAAATCAGCTGGCAATCTTGTGGGAGCTCCCTTATGGGTAACTAACTGCTTTTCTCTTGCTGCTTTTAAGATTCTTTCCTTGTCTTTAACCTTTGGCATTTTCATTATGATGTGTCTTGGTGTTGGCCTCTTTGGGTTCATCTTGTTTGGGACTCTCTGTGCTTCCTGGGCTTGAATATCTATTTCCTTTGCCAGGTTAAGGAAGTTTTCCATCATTATTTCCTCAAATAGGTTTTCAATTCCTTGCTCTGCCTCTTCTCCTTCTGGTACCCCTATAATGTGAACGTTGGTATGCTTGATGTTGTCCCAGAGACCCCTTAAACTCTCCTCATTTTTTTGGATTATTTTTTTTCCATTTTGCTGTTCTCATTGGGTGTTTTCTGCTACCTTATCTTCTAAATTGCTGATTCAGTCCTCTGCTTCATCTAATCTACTGTTGATTCCCTCTAACGTATTCTTCATTTCTCATATTGTTTTCTTTTCTATCTCCATTTTCACATTTCCTACCTCTTTGTTGAAGTTCTCCCTGAGACCACGGAGCATCAGCTTAACCAGTGTTTGGAACTCTGCATCTGGCAAGATTATTTGTCTTCGTTTTGTTTAGTTCTTTTTCTGGAGCTTTGCTCAGGTCTTTTACTTGGGTCACGTTTCTTTGTCTCCTCATTTTGGATGCATCCCTGTGTTTGTTTCTATGTATTAGGTAGGGCTGCTATGTCTCCTGGTCTTAGTAGAGTGGCCTTATGTAGCAGGTGTGCTGCGGGGCTCAGTGGTACAGTCTTCCTGGTCACTTGAGCTGCGCACTCCAGGTATGTCTCTTGTGTGAGTTTTGTGTGCCCTCCTCTTGTATTTGAGCCTTGTGTTGCTATTTTCACCTCAATAGGATAGATTGACCCTCAGGCTCATTGGTTGTGAGGACTGGCTGTGACTACAGGGGAGAAGTTGTGATGGAGGGGATGACCATTCAGAGCAGGATTTGCCTCAGCAAGGTTCTTGTGCCTGCCCAATCTACCCCTGGTGTGTGTTATCCTTGGGGTCAGTTGCATGATGCTCCAGGTCATGTCAAAGCTGGCCACTGGGCATACCTACCCCAGAGCCACCTGGGAGGGGACCTGCTGCAAGTCAAATTGAACCACAGCCTGTGAGCCACCCAGGGCCACCCAGGAGGAGCTCCAAAGCAATTCACAGATGGCCATCACTCATGCTGTGCTTGGAAGTACCTGTAGAGGCCAAGGCATGAACCAAAGCCAGCTGCTGCCAGTACCAGGCTTGGGGCTTCTCAGCCAGAGGTACAAGACATGCTCATCCAGATGTTGCTTGTCTGGGTTCCACAAAACTTTGAGAGGCCATAGGAAATTCTGCAGCATGAGCGAAGGCAGGCGGTTTGTACAAAAGAGTCCCTGGAAGCAGCTTAGGTGTGCTCGAATGTTGGGTGGGGCTGGGATTCAAATCACCAGGGTGTGGCAAACAAACAGCATTAGCCAGCTTGATGGAGACTCAGATATGGCAGCACCCTGTGTCTGCACGCTGGGAAGGTGATGAGCTTGACAAAGAAACAATGGCTTCTGTCAGCTCCTCCAAGCAGGAGAAAGCTCCCACACTAGCCCCGTCCAGAAGCCAGACAACTCAGTTCCCCACCATGTCCCTGCAGCCTCTTCAGCTGCTGCCCCAGCACTGGAACTCAGAACCGGTGATTCCGTTGGTGAATAAGTCCATGTGTGGTCCCTTTAAGAGGAGTGTCTGGGACTCCAGATGCCCACCGTCATTTTTTTTTAAAAAAATTAGAGATTTCTGGAAAAATGGCATCATGAGGTGAGCCTCTGTAAAGCTCCCCTGGAATTTACAAAGAATCGAACAACAAAAACTCCACAAAGGACTCCCTGCACAGCAGACAGGCAAGACGAAGAGGCCCACTACTGACTGAAATCACCTACAGGTGGGAGATTCGCGGGAGTGGAGGGAGGAGGAAACGGAGACGGAGCGCGTGCAGGCGCAATACACAGACCTAGCTCAGTGCACGGAACTTGCTGCTTCCTGGAACTACCGCAGCTGCGGAAGAGGGAAGAACTCGGACTGCTAGGGCTCCACCAGGGCTCCACCAGGGCTCCACAGGGCTGAGGGGACAGCATATAACACAGCTGAACCCAACGCTCATGGCAGAGACCTCGGAGAAAAGACTGAGGGAAAAAGGCTGAAAACTGTGGTTTAAGCCTGCACTGCCAAGCAGAGAACGAAGCCTCAGGCACTGAGAATAGGCACCCACTCCCTCCCCTGCCAGAGCTCGCCCCGCCCCCACCTGCCCGGTGCTAGAAGCGAAACAGTAGCAGTGTCAGATCAAAACAACAGAAAATTTGCTGTTTTGAGAACTGTGGACTGCAGACAAAAATTCACAGCCCAACAAGTTAAAGCAAAGGGGAGGGAGCTGTGGAAGCAGGACCGGCTGTGGTGGTGGTTGCTGCCATTGCTCTGGGCCACCTCTCACAACTCACCCCGCCCTTGGCTCCACCTATCTGGGCGGATCCCTGCAGGAGTAAACAGAACTGCTGAAACCTACGGGCTCTGAATCAGGAGCTGGAAGAGCTTTGGAACATCAAAAGCTCTCCGCATACCCACCGGGACACTGCGCCCTGTGACCTACACGAACTATTAACAGAGGAGAAGCCCGTCTCCCAGGGAATCCCCCCATTGTGTGAGAAGCAGGAATAGTGCAGAGAAAACATAGCACTACCGTGTGGGAGAAGAAAAATAAGTTGCAGTTAGAGAAATAATAAGACATTCTACGAACAAGTACTGGAAAACAAAAGAAAGACCTCTTCCTATCAACCTGTTGCAGAAGTCACTCCTGTAGATGTCTAGGAAGAAATGGTAAACCAGTAATCACCATGAATAACCAAGGCAACAAGATAGCTCAGAAAGAAAGTGAAGAATCTCCAGAGAAGGCACTTAAAGATACAGAAACATGTGACTAAAGTGACAGAGAATTCAAGATTGCAGTTCTGAAAAAACTCAACGACATACAAGAAAACACAGATAGGCAGTTAAATGAACTCAGAAACTCAATCAAAGAACAGCATGAGCATTTTACGAAAGAGATTGAAATTTTAAAAAAGGAACCAAAGAGAATTTCTGGAGATTAAGAACTCAATAGAAGAAATTAAGAATGAAATAACCAGCTTAGGTAGTAGAGTTGACCAGATGGAGGAAAGAATCAGTGACATCGAAGATAGAAACCTGGAAATGACACAGATAGAAGAAGAAAGAGACTTGAGACTTAAAAGAAATGAAAGAACTCTACAAGAACTTTCTGACTCCATCAGAAGAGCAATATAAGAATAATGGGCATACCAGAAGGAGAAGAAAGAGAGAAGGGAACAGAGAATATATTCAAACAAATTGTCGATGAGAACTTCCCAAATTTGTGGACAGAACTGGACCCTCGAATCCAAGAAGCAAATAGAACACCTAGTTACCTCAATCCCAACAGGCCTTCTCCAAGGCACATTGTATTGAAGCTGTCTAAAATCAACGACAAAGAAAGAATCCTCAAGGCAGCCAGGGAAAAGAAGACGGTAACTTACAAAGGAAAGCCCATTAGATTATCATCAGATTTTTCAGCAGAAACTCTACAAGCCAGGAGGAGTGGAACCAAATATTCAAACTATTGAAAGAGAGAAATCATGAGCCAAGAATAATATATCCAGCAAAGATATCCTTTAGATATGAAGGAGGAATAAAGACCTTTCCAGACATACAGAAGCTGAGGGAATTTTCTAATACACGACCTGCACTACAAGAAATACTAAAGGAGGCTATTCGACCACCATCAACAGGGACAATTTGTGGCAACCAAAACTCAAAAAGGGGAGAGTAAAGGCCTGAACGGAATATGGGAATGGAGAAAGTAAGCGTGCTGAAGAAAATGGAATACTCTAAATATCAAACTTTCTTTTACATAAACTTAAGGGTAACCACTCAAAATAAATCCAGAACTGAAATATATACTGAAATAAAAGAAGAAACAGAGGGAAACATCATAGAATACCACCACACAGAAATAATAGACAACAACAAAAGGCAAAGAAACAATGGAGACACAGCCTTACCAGAAAACTAAAGATAGAATGACAGGAAATCCTCACATATCAATAATCACCCTAAATGTAAATGGACTGAACTCACCAATAAAAAGGCACAGAGTAGCAGATTGGATCAAAAACTAAACCCAACCATATGCTGTCTCCAAGGGACACATCTCAGCTACAAGGACAAGCATAGACTCAAAGTGAAAGGGTGGAAATTGACACTCCAAGCAAATGGTACCCAGAGAAAATCAGGTGTAGCCATAATGATATCAGATGAAACAGACTTCAAGGTGAAAAAGATAACAAGAGACAAAGATGGACATTTCATAATGGTGAAGGACACTGTACAACAAGAAGACATAACAGTCATCAATATTTATGCCCCCAATCAGGGAGCACCGAAATACACCAAGCAACTACTAACAGAACTAAAGGGAGAAATTGACCAAAACACAATTATACTAGGGGACTTAAATACATCATTGACAGCTATGGATAGATCATCCAAACAGAAAATAAATAACGAAATAGTAGCCCTAAATGACACATTAGATGAAATGGACATAATTGACATTTATAGAGCACTTCATCCTAAAACATCAGACTATACATTCTTTTCTAGTGTACATGGAACATTCTCAAGGATAGACCATATATTGGGACATAAAATCAGTCTCAACAAATTTAAGAAGATTGAAATCATACCATGCATATTCTCTGATCACAAGGCTTTGAAATTGGATATCAACTGTAAAAAGAAAGCGGAAAAACACAAATACATGGAGATTAAACAACATACTTTTAAAGAAGGACTGGGTCAAAGAAGAAATTAGAGGAGAGATCAAAAGATACATAGAAACAAATGACAATGAAAATACATCCTACCAAAATTTTTGGGATGCAGCGAAAGCAGTTTTAAGAGGAAATTTATCTCATTACAGGCCTATCTCAAGAAACAAGAAAACTCCCAAATAAATAACCTCATGTTACACCTTAAAGAACTAGAAAAAGAAGAACAAGTAAAACCCAAGGTCAGCAGAAGAAAGGAAATAACAAAAATTAGAGCAGAACTAAATGAAATAGAGAACAAAAAGACAATAGAAAAAATTAATGTGACAAAGAGCTGGTTCTTTGAAAAGATTAACAAAATTGACAAACCCTTGGCTAGACTTACTAAGATAAAAGAGAAGACACTGATTAACAAAATCAGAAACGAAAAGGGAAGTTATCACGGACACCACAGAAATACAAAGGATCATCCAAGAATACTATGAAGGACTATATGCCACCAAATTCAACAACCTAGAAGAAATGGACAAGTTCTTAGAAACATATAGCCTTCAAGGCTGAACCATGAAGAACTGGAAAATCTAAACAGACCGATCACCAATGTGAAATTGAATCAGTCATCCAAAACCTTCCCAAAAGCAAAAGTCCGGGACCAGATGGCTTCACTAGTGAATTCTACCAAACCTTCAAAGAGGATCTAATACCAATTCTGCACAAACTCTTCCAAAAATTGAAGAAGAGACAGTACTCCCTAACTCATTTTATGAGGCCAACATTACCCTGATACCAAAACCTGGTAAGGACAGCACAAAAAAAAACTACAGACCAATATCTCTAATGAATACCGATGCAAAAATCCTAAATAAAATTCTAGCAAATCGAATACAACAATGCATTAAAAGATTATTCATCACGACCAAGTGGGGTTCATCCCGGGGCACAAGGATGGTTCAACATCATAAATCCATCAATGTGATACATCACATAAACAAAATAAAGGACAAAAATCATATGATTATATCAATTGATGCAGAAAAAGCATTTGACAAGATACAACATCCATTTATGATTAAAACACTTAATAAAATGGGTATAGAAGGAAAATACCTTAACATAATAAAGGCCATATATGACAAGCCCTCTGCTAATCTCATAATTAATGGAGAAAAACTGAAGCCCTTTGCTCTACGTTCAGGAACACGACAGGGATGTCCCCTATCACCTCTGCTTTTCAACATAGTGTTGGAAGTCCTTGCCAGAGCAATCAGGCAAGAGAAAGAAATAAAAGGTATCTAAATTGGGAATGAAGAAATTAAATTATCACTCTTTGCAGATGACATGATGCTATATATAGAAAACCCTAAAGACTCCACCAAAAAGCTATTAGAAACAATCAACGAATACAGTAAAGTTGCTGGCTACAAAATCAACGCACAAAAGTCCATTGCCTTCCTATATACTAACAATGAAATCTCAGAAAAAGAAATACAAAAAACAATTCCTTTTGCAATTGCAGCAAAAGAATAAAATACCTAGGAATAAACTTAACCAAGGATGTGAAAGACCTATATGCTGAAAACTATAAGACATTTTGAAAGAAATTGAAGAAGACACAAAGAAATGGAAAGACATTCCGTGCTCATGGATTGGAAGAATCAACATAGTTAAAATGGCCATATTACCCAAAGCAATATACAGATTCAATGCAATCCCCATCAAAATCCCAATGGCATATTTTAAAGAAATAGAACAAAAAATCATCAGATTTGTTTGGAACCACAAAAGACCCCGAATAGCCAAAGCAATCTTAAGAAAAAATAACATTAATGGAGGTATCACACTTCCTGACTTTGGCTTGTACTACAGGGCTACAATAATCAAAACAGCATGGTATTGGCAGAAAAACAGACACATAGACCAATGGAATAGAATTGAGAACCCAGAAATAAAACCACATAAATATGGACAGATAATTTTTGACAAAGAAGTTAAAAACATACAATGGAGCAAAGACAGCCTCTTCAATAAATGGTGCTGGGAGAATTGGATAGCCACGTGCAAAAGAATGAAACTGGACTGCTATTTGTCACCATGTACCAAAGTTAATTCAAAATGGATCAAAGACTTAAGCATAAGACCTGACACAATAAACTGCATAGAAGAAAACATAGGTACTAAACTTATGGACCTTGGGTTCAAAGAGCATTTTATGAACTTGACTCCAAAGGCAATGGAAGTAAAAGCTAAAATAAACGAATGGGACTATATGAAACTTAAAAGCTTCTGCACAGCAAAAGAAACCATTGACAAAATAAAGAGGCCACCAACTGAATGGGAGAAGATTTTTGCAAACAGTGCCTCCGATAAGGGCTAGTATCCAGAATATACAAGGAACTCATGCAACTCAACAACAAAAAACAAACAACCCAATTGAAAAATGGGCAGAGGACTTGAAGAGACATTTCTCCAAAGAGGACATACAAATGGCAAATAGACATATGAAAAATGCTCAACATCACTAATCATCAGAGAAATGCAAATCAAAACCACAATGAGATATCACCTCACCCCAGTCAGAATGGCTATCATCAACAAGACAAATAGTAACAAATGTTGGAGAGGCTGTGGAGAAAAAGGAACCCTCATACACTGTTGGTGGGAATGCAGACTGGTGCAGCCGTTATGGAAGGCAGTGTGGAGGTTCCTCAAAAAATTACGAATAGAATTGCCATATGACCCAGCAATCCCTCTCCTGGGTATCTACCCAAAAAATCTGAAAACATTTAGAGATAAAGACACGTGTGCTCCAATGTTCATTGCAGCTTTGTTTACGGTGGCCAAGACATGGAAACAACCAAAATGTCCTTCGATAGATGAATGGATAAAGAAGTTGTGGTATATATACACAATGGAATACTATTCGGCAGTAAGAAAAGATGATATAGGAACATTTGTGACAACATGGATGGATCTTGAGAGAGTAATGCTGAGCGAAACAAGTCAGACAGAAAAAGCAGAGAACCATGTGATTTCACTGATATGTGGTATATAAACCAAAAACAACAAAAGAACAAGACAAACAAATGAGAAACAGAAACTCATAGACACAGACAATAGTTTAGTGGTTGCCAGAGGGTAAGGGGGGCGGGGCTTGGGGGGTGGGAGATGAAGGTAAGGGGGATCGAATATATGGTGATGGAAGGAGAACTGACTCTGGGTGATGAACACAGAATGGGATTTATAGATGATGAAATACAGAATTGTACACCTGAAATCTACGTAATTTTACCAACAATTGTCACCCCAATAAATTTAATTTTAAAAAAAATTACGAATAGAATTGCCATATGACCCAGCAATCCCTCTCCTGGGTATCTACCCAAGAAATCTGAAAACATTTAGCGATAAAGACACGTGTGCTCCAATGTTCATTGCAGCTTTGTTTACTGTGGCCAAGACGTGGAAACAACCAAAATGTCCTTCGATAGATGAATGGATAAAGAAGTTGTGGTGTATATACACAATGGAATACTATTCGGCGGTAAGAAAAGATGATATAGGAACATTTGTGACAACATGGATGGATCTTGAGAGAGTAATGCTGAGCCAAATAAGTTCAGACAGAAAAAGCAGAGAACAATGTGATTTCACTGTATGTGGTATATAAACCAAAAACAACAAAAAAACAAGACAAACAAATGAGAAACAGAAACTCATAGACACAGACAATAGTTTAGTGGTTGCCAGAGGTTAACGGGGGCGTGGGGTGGGGGGTGGGAGATGAGGGTAAGAGGGATCGAATATATGGTGATGGAAGGAGAACTGACTCTGGGTGATGAACACACAATGGGATTTATAGATGATGTAATACAGAATTGTACACCTGAAATCTATGTAAGTTTACTAACAATTGTCACCCCAATAAATTTAATTTAAAAAAAAAAAAAGAAAAAGCAGAGAACCATATGATTTCACTGATATGTGGTATGTAAACCAAAAACAACAAAAGAACAAGACAAACAAATGAGAAACAGAAACTCATAGACACAGACAATAGTTTAGTGGTTGCCAGAGGTAAGGGGGGTGGGGGGTGGGGGGTGGGAGATGAGGAGAACTGACTGTGGGTGATGAACACACAATGGGATTTATAGATGATGTAATACAGAATTGTACACCTGAAATCTATGTAATTTTACTAACAATTGTCACCCCAATAAATTTAATTAAAAAAAATGGAAAAAAAATTAAAGTTTACTGGGGTGACAATTGCTAGTAAATTTGCATAGATTTCAGGTTTACAATTCTGTAACACATCATCTATATACCACATTGTGTGTTCACCACCCAGTGTCAGTTCTCCTTCCATCACCATATTTTTGATCCCCTTTACCTTCATCTACCACTCCTCCTCTCCCCCCTTACCCTCTGGTAACCACTAAACTATTGTCTGTGTCTATGAAGTTTTGTTTCTTTGTTTGTTTGTCTTTTCCTTTGTTGTTTTCAGTTTTATATACCACATATCAGTGCAATCACATGGTTCTCGACTTTTTCTGTCGTACTTATTTCGCTCAGCGTAATAATCTCAAGATCCATCGATGTTGTCACAAAAGGCACTATTTGATCTTTCTTATGGCAGAATAGTGTTCCACTGTGTATATATACCACAACTTCTTTACCCAATCATCTATTGAAGGACATTTCGGTTGTTTCCATGTCTTGGCCACCATAAATAAAGCTGCAATGAACATTGGAGCATATATATCTTTACTAATAAATGTTTTCAGATTTTTTGGGTAGATACCCAGGAGAGGGATTGCTGGGTCATATGGCAATTCTATTCGTAATTCTTTGAGGAACTCCACACTGCCTTCCATAACGGCTGCAGCAGTCTGCATTCCCACCAACAGTGCATGAGGGTTCCTTTTTCTCCACAGCCTCTCCAACACTTACTATTTGTCTGGTTGATGATAGCCATTCTGACTGGTGTGAGGTGATATCTCATTCAACTGCCCACTATCTCACTCAGTCACAATATCTGCTGGTTTTTACAACCAGAAATTATGAATCCTTCTCTCCCCAGTCCTAGAACCCTGGACTGGGGAGGGTTTGGGACTCTTCACTACTCCAGGGGTACTTCTGCAACTGAAATATCCTTCCCTATTTTAAATGGTCACATGCAGGTGTGGGACTAGCTCATTCTGTGTCTCTGCCCCTCCTGCCAGTCTCGAGGTGGCTTCTTCTGCATGTCTTTAGATTTAGAGCTCCAGTTCAGCAAGAATTTAGGCAATTCTCAATGATGGTGGTTTTGTAGTCTAGTTGTAATTTTGATGTGGTCATGACAGAAGGTAAGCACAGCACTTACCTACTGTGCCATCTTGACTAGAACCTAGACCTATACCTTTTGACCCACCATTTTCCAAGCCAAACTGTGAATGATCTTGGTTAAATACAGGTAATCTTAGCAAATTTTCACTGAAAACTCCCACTCTTTAGGAGTCTTAAAATCAAGATATAAATATACTCAGACCATTATGTAAGAATCATGTTTATCATCATCACATTTTATATAAAATACTTCTTCTTTAGTAGGCAGTATATCTTCTTCTACGGCATTCTGTTTTACTGTTATTAGAAAACTGTACTCTCTGCAGTATGCCTATATATATAGTAAGATGGACTACACTTTAATTTACCTCATCATGAAAGTTAGGAATTCTGTTTACCCCCAGTGTTCACCCTTGTTCCAAAAGCTGAATTCTTGGCCTCTGGATTTATTTTCTGAAATGATCATGCAGAGTAGATTAAAGCAAGTTTTAATAATGAAAATGCTTATTTCCTGGCAGAAACACAATCCGAATGAAACAAGGAGATAAAGCCCCAGAGATCTGCCATTCCACTGAGAAATGTGGAATGTAGTTCGTTGGTTCTTAATTCAGAGTTCATCTGTCTTATTTTCTCTTTTGATTGGAATTGGAAAGCCATCATCAGGTTTGAGAGAGTCTCTGCAATGAGTATATAAAGTTGATGAGGGAAGGAAGTTTTTATCTGTTTTGCTCATAGGTTAACTCCATGGCATAGATAAGTATCTGACACATAGTAAGCACTCGATAAATATTTTCTGTTCTTTTTGTTGTTAACTGGAAAGCCATATGAGTTTAAAATCCAGGTGATGCCTGTAAGCATATGCTCAGCTGTTTTGAAAACCAATAGAGAAAACAATAAGACTCCTCCAATCCTGTGTTCCCTGGCCTTGGCCCTACTTACTTCTTTACCTCTGTTATAAATCCAGGTCATGTGATCACATGGGATGTGATTCCGAGCTCCATATCCCAGTCCTGTGCTGGTCACCATGATGAGGTGGCATGGAGAGAGAGGCATGCATAGGACAGGAAATTTGCTGAGAGAAGAGATGACGGGTACTGACAGACCTGGTAGGACCTGTGCTTGTAGTCTTACAGGAGAACCCAAATGGGCTGATGCACACGAGTGGAGCACCCACCATGGCCATCAGGACAAGAGCTTGTTAATTTGCAGAGCCACAGAACAATACAGAAAATCTTGGCAGGATCCGCATGACACTGAATACCAGAGTCAAAATAATTGAGGTCCACCAGAAAGAAACTAGTTAACAATTGGTCAAGATATAGATAGTCTATTGTATATATTTAGGTAATTCTAGAAGCTCAAGATTTCCTTCTCAGAATACTGCCTATCAAGAATAGCCTAATCATTTATTGACCAGAAGTGAATTTGACCAGCATAAAAGCATAGAAATGATTTAGAAAATTATTTCTATAAACAAAAACTTTATTTTAAATATAGTGAGGAAAAAAAAGAGAAAATTTGGGGGAGAAGAAAGCACCTATAACCCACAACCCCATTTTTGTTTTCATTTTTGTATTTTCCCTACCTCCCAGCCCTGATCTATATTCATACTTTTATTATATATGTGGTATGATCCAACAATATGGTGAATGTTTAAATTTAAAAAGATTATTACAGTAAAAGACACATTGCCATTAATCCCCTTCAAAATACTCCCCCTCACTTTGAACACACTTATCCCATTGTTCTTGCCACTTTCTGAAGCAGTTCTGGAAGTCCTCTTTTATGAGTGTCTGTAGTTGCGCTGTCGTGGCTGTCTTGATGTCCTGAATTGATTCAAAACGTTTACCTTTCATGGTCATTTTGACTTTGGGGAAGAGCCAGAAGTTGCACAGTGCCAGATCTGGTGAATAAGGTGGAGGAGGACACACTGTAATGTTTTTATTTGACAGAAATTGCCGTAGCAGAAGTGATGTGTGACACGGAGCCTTCTCGTTGTGATTAAAACATGCAGTGAATGCTGCTGCCAAGTGCCATCCAACAGAAAGGTAGGGATCTTCAATACAGTAAATGGTGCCTTGAACCTTAGTAACAGGTGTAACAAGTTTCAACTTGTTCAGTGCAGTCAGCTGTGTGTGAGCTATGGTTGAGAGAAGGTGTGTTTTAAAGTGTGCCGTAAATCATCCTTCAGCATGACCATTCTCCTTGTCACACATCGTTTCTGGTATACGGCAATTTCTGCTGAATAAAAACATTATGGTGTGTCCTCATCCACCTTATTCACCGGATCTGGCATCATGCGACTTCTACTCTTTCCCAAAGTCAAAATGATTCAGGACATGGAGGCTGCCACAACAGTGCAACTAAAGACACGAAAGAGGACTTCCAGAACTGCTTCAGAATGTGGCAAGAACAATGGGATAAGTGTGTTTGAAGTGAGGGGGAATATTTTGAGGGGGATTAATGGCAATGTGTCTTTTACTGTAATCATTTTAAAAAATTTAACCATTCACCATATTTTTTATCACACCTCGTACATATATGATATTTTTAAAATCATTTATGTCTTATTTACATAATCAAAATAGAAAAATTCATATAGATAAGCAAAAATAAAATGAAAACTGTCTATAATCTTACCAATCAGATAACCACTGTTAACATTTTAGTTAGCATTTTGGTGTGTACTTCTCAATTTAATAAACTACTACTACTACTACTACTACTACTACTACACACGTGCACGCACACACACACACACACACACACACACACACACACACAGACACACACACACACTGGCATAAAGGCCCCAAACATTCAATTTAAGAAACTGCCTTTTTGGTTTAATGATAGTGAACATATTTCCATATCAATAGATACCTTATAATAAGATGATTTCTTATAACCTTTCCCAGCTTTATAACTCTAGAATTATTATTTTATTATTCAATTCCCAGGGATACGGCATTAAAAATATATTAATTAATCGAGTCATGGTCCATTACCTATTCTGTGCTCTGCACCAAGTAGATATTGCGGCGAAGTACATACATAGCTACAATTCACTATTGGTGCATTGCAAACGTTCTCATACACGCCTTTGAAATAGATACCATCTTTCCTGTTAGATCAAGAAACTGACAAAAGCTTGAAGAGGTATTTAAACTGTTCTCACAGCTAGAAAGTGGAGAGGTCCCAAGTTGAAGATACATCCATTTCACTTTCAAGCCCACTCTTACTCTCTGAAAGACTAAGTTGGGAGTTGAGCTGTGGCAGTTGTGAAATGATTAGAGAGTGGACTGGAGCAGATTGGGTGGGGACAGCAAGAGTGACAAAGAGTCTCAACTTGTGTGATATAGATAATAAATCCCATGAGCTAGGAGAAATTGGAGAGATCCCTATTGGCTGGAGTAGTCAAAGAGAGCTTCATCAGAAAGTGGAATCAGAGATTGATCTTAAAAGATAAACTAGGAAGGCGCTCTGTATGGGTCAGCGAGGAGCAGCAAGGGCAAAGGCTTGGTGGTAGAAATTTAACATTCAATGGGCTTGGACTATTAAGACACTAGTCTTATGAGAGGAAAGGGTTCACCCGAGAAAAGGGTGTGGCTGAAGAGGGATGACTGCCTGCATGTATGGTCCTGCACAGTGTCAACGAGAGTCACTCATACTGTGACAATATTCAGGAAGCCAAGATATGTAGAACATTCTGTTTCCATATGGTTAGTTAGTTATGAATTCCAGAACTTGGAAACCTTGCAAACTTTGCAAAGAACCAGACTACATATTAAAGGATTAAAGTTTGAAATGCCATTTTCTGTTTCTGTCCAAATGAGGTTGAGGTATTTTTTGATGAAAGAAGTATTAAGTATTCCATGACAGTTTCTTGCATGGTATCTGAATGATTTGGATCACCAGTTGACTGGATGATAGCCACTAAACACTGAGACACAAATCAATTCTGATCATGTAGATTTTCAACATCAAAGAGATCTTGATGTTGATTGGCAGGAGTTGGGTTTCAGAGTTGAGCATGATGTTTAAATCTCTTTTTTTGAGTAGCTTTGATAACTCCATCTCTAAAAACAAGTCTTCTTAAGTTTGATCGATCATTTGTGTCTGACCCACCCATAAAGGAGTAAATTTCTTTTAAACATGTTATTTGATGGACTATACACATTCTAAAATTAGGCTGCATCTTACGATATCAACCAGTTCTCTGATTCTGTATGCCAGTACAGACTGTTTCCATGCATTTTTGGACAGATGACACCAAGAAAAAAAACTGCTTTAGCTGCATATTTTTTGAGTTTCAACCAATTAATTTGATGACAAGTAGATCCAGCCTGAAGATAAGCAATACTTGTATTTGTTCCACTTCAACTACCCAACAGTGGAGAATGGTTCAAAGGTCATCAGTAAGAGATTGGGCTTGGTTTTAAAGTTCCCTTTGAAACCACAGTAAACACAGTGTTACACTAGGTCAGGCTGTAATGTTTGGCTTGGATGCAGGTGAGATGCTCTTGGGAAGGTAAGATGCAATAGTCTTCAGTGAAGAGTTTGGAAATTGGCACTTCCCCAATTTGCTTTCAGCATCTAACTTCTGTCACTGATCAGAGTTGGCACTTACTCCGAGAGAAGATAGAAATAATGCAAACCCTCAGGCTTGCTAAGAAGGGTGGAGGGATTGGTCTGAAAGATTCACAAGGTGACCCAAGTTGAGTTACTTCAGCCAAGTGTCTTGGACTGCTATTAATCCTTGCTGTCTTCAGATGTGCAGTAGTGAGTCATCTGCTGGAATATGATTAATCCTGTTTTGTAGCAGTAAACAGCACAAAGATTCCACCCAGATCTCATATAACACACTGGCCCTGGAGCTCAACAGACTCTTTCTGTAATAATTCTACTGAGTTTCAATAATTATTAAGCCCAGTTCTTGAGGAAGAACAAAAGTATCACCATCTGAAGCTCCATCTTAGAGACCATAAACCAACTGCCTCCAACTCAAATCTTTCCATTTCGTACAAACAATACTCTCAGAAGTTGGTTTTCTTTATCAACACAATCAGTATAGTCCTATAACCCAGGAGTTAGAAGATCTAAAATCAAGTTCTGACCCTTATTATCTGTGTGACTTACAGCAACTCATCTGTTCTCTGGGTCTCTATTTTCTCATCTATAAAGTGCTTATTCATCAGTGCAGCTGATTATACATAAAAGTGCTTTGAAAACCATATATTATAACAAGTAAAGGAGATTATTATAATTATTTGGTTTTGTAAGGTATCTTATGGTTATGTTGTCAATAAAACTTCCTAATACAGAAATAATTAAGACAAGCATTTGGTGTACTGCATTTGGTGCACTGTGAAGGTTTGGAAATTTGGGCAGAAAGTTTGAGCACTATATGGGGATCTATACTTTGAAACGTTCATTTGATATAAACCAATAAAAGAGAGCCTTTTATACTTAGGAGTTTCCAAAGGCCCACCCTGGCAGATGGGCCCCAGCTGTCAGTGACAATGGGACCCTTGAAGCATTGCCAAGAGCCTACCACTTAGATGTTCTGTGCATCTGTTCCATGTTTAGAAAACTCCCAAACTTTCCAGGAACTACCTAAGACACTTTAAGATGTTATTTAGTCAAGGCAGTGTGGTACAGGAAACGAGCTCAAATCAAAAGAAGTGTGCCTTTTGGACTGAAGGTCTAGAGCCAGGGTTGGCGACTTCTCTGAAGAGAGAGTCAGGCGTAACAAATTCTTGTTTTGTGTACACAGGTAAAGGAAACCAAAGGAGCACAAGTCTGTAAGTAGACAAGGGTCACTAGGACTAGCCTCATGATGATATCCCACATCACTACTATTTCAAGATCCATTTGAACTAATAAGCAACCTCTTTCTTTCAAAATGCAATTAATCTCTGGGAGGATAACAGTCTATCAGCCACTCACACCTTAGTACTAATTTCTTTAATTAATCCTTAGTCATGTTCTCCTAGCTGAGATCTATTACAATGTGATTATCAAAACTTTTATTGAGAAGTACTTTTAGAATACTTTTAGAATATTTGGGGGAAGAGTAGCTGTGAGTAGATAGAGGAAGCATAATCATTTTCTGTGGGTGAGACAAAGAAAGAAAGGCCACTAGAAAGCAAGATCAAAGCATAAAAACGGAGGATGACGGGCACTCAGAGATCCGGGATAGACTGTCAGCTATCCTTTCAGGCCAGAGAAAATCATAAAACCCTGACACTTTTGGCATGCAAGCTGTGGATGGCCCATGCCTAATCTAGAGATTTGATGATGGGGCTGAAGATTAATTTGACTTCAAGGAGAATAGAGTGGAAGGAGAGGAGGAACACCATGCAAACTCTGGTCACTCACGGTAATCTAAGTCACTAGAGCCCCAGAAAGCTGTTCATTTAGCCTGAGCCACAGACACAGCACAGAATTGGGGAAGTTTGACCTTGAGCTCACTGAGCCATGGCTAAGAGTCCATCAGCAAGGTCACACTTCATCCTTTGACCTAGGTAGCACAAGGGCACTGGATTTGTATCTATGAGTAGGCAGAGCAAGCTCACCAAGGAAATATAAAGTCTTCAGGTGAACATCAAGTTTTCTTTTTAAGTAAGTAGAAAAAGCTTTGCAAGGGTCCCAACAGATGAATATCATTTTGAGCAAATTAAATAGGCCAAAACCCACATTTGTACTTCAAGAAAATAAATGGATTAGTGCATGGTAGAGAAAGGGACAGATCCATAGATAAGTGATAAAACAAATATAGTTCAGTGTTGGTGATACGTATATGGGTGTTCACAGTAAAAATATTTTAAGAGTGTTATATGTTTAAATTTTTTCATAATAGAATGTTGGCGGGGAGAGGAGAAGGAGAACCTCTCAGGAAAAAAATCCACATTTACAAAACTGATCCTGTGGGGCATGGTAATTATTGTAGAAAAGGATTTGCCTGATTAATTTTTAAGCAAGTTCATCACTTCTGAGGAGTACAGTACAATAACAAAATGAACGTGACTTTTGTTGAAATTGTGTTAGCAGACTTCATTCCCAGGGAAAAAAGGAACATGAAAAACAGAGATGTCCAAAATTCCAGGTTATAATGGTTTTAAATACAATGCCCCCCAAACCCTCAAGAAAGAACATATCCCTTCAGTTTAAAATGCCTGATAAATTCTCTCTCTCTCTGAAATCCTCTTCTGTGGAAATTAGCATGATTTATGACAAAAAGTGGATTGATACAAATCTGCGCATTAAAGTGGATTGAAAAGAGGTCTTGTGTGCAGTATTTCCTTTATGAAGGAACAAGAATGAGAGACTTAAAAATGCAGAAATTTAGGCGAGGAAACGCCTTCGAAATGCAGGGTGGAAGGGCAGTCATTTAGATTCACGCTGCTGGGATCAGTCTGCATAACTGAACTGACTTGTTCTTGCTGCCTCTGCTCAAATTTAGTGCAATCTGGGTTCTCCCTATTCTGCTTAGATAACAATACTGTGGTATGGCAAGGCCTCCAAAGTGCCTTTCCATTTGATCTCCACCTCCGTACAACCCTCTTCTAATTCCCATTTCACAGACAATGACGCAGAGGCTCAGCCAGAGTCAGAGAGCTCACATAGCCAGAGAGTCATATTGCCTGGCACCTGACTACTATCTCTATGAAGACTGGATCTGAGTGTCTTCGTTATTTACTGTAGGTCCTCTGACAAGGCATGAGGTTTCAAGCTATTTCAGCATAGCTTTCATCTATGACAAGACAGCTCTCCTTAACATAGCTGAAACCTTTCGTGCCTGACTCTTGTTCTTCGAAATTATAACTGGAAGGCGCTGCTCTCTACTGCTGTAAGTAACAACAACATGTACAAGTATGTCTGCATTTACTAGTCTGTTGCCTGTCTAGCAGGGGCAAGGCCATTGTTACCTAGCTGGGAACTCTGTGTGTTTTAGGACTTCCAACTACCAGAAGGCCAGAAGAGGCCCTTAAAGAGGCCACACTCTAATAAGCAGTACCTGTTGGTCCGAGAATCTTTCTGTGATGGCGCTTGGCTTTTCCCTAGAGGATTTGCTAAGCAAAGGAGAGGGTACGATATTGTCAGAGGTGATCGAGTAGGTGTCCTGTAGCTAGACCACCTGCTCCATATGTTTTCATCCTCGGCATTATGGGAAAGATACTCACCCCTCTTTCTAGCCCTGAATACAGGGAAGCAAACACGTTGCGAATATCAAAATGGCAGGGGAAATCTTGCCTTTTTAACCAAAGGGATGTTTGGAGAAGAGTGAACAGAGTCTGCTTTGTTTCCCCCCACCCCCTGCCCCCTTGGCTGATTTCATAAAGGAAAAGAGGGAGGAGAAAAGTCTGTCAGGATTTCTCAAATGAAAAACACATCCACACTGACAGAAATAGACTGTTTTCTATCAAGAAATCTGGTCATGGTAACAATTATATTTTTGAATTTATCATCATGTTTATAGAGTGATATTCAAGAAAAGATTATAACAGGAGATTTTGTGAACAAATCCCTCCAGCCCAGTTCTCTTTGGGAATGCCTCAATAAGCAGCATTAGCCATGTTGCTGATGTTTTTTCTGTTGAACTTTGATGGGAAAATTTTACAGTTGCTGCAAATTGAAGGAGAGGGTCATCCTCTATTTTCCAATTTGTGATATTAGTGTTTTCTATTTATTAAGTTCTCCATGCCACCTAGTGTTTATCTGAAGAAATAACCAGATTCTTAGGAAGTATCCCCAATCCTCCATAGGACTTCAAGTTCATGTTACTTGTGCTATGTGTGACACCACAATTGGATGAAAAGTTTGCAATAGTCTTCATAATTTCACAATTAAACATTAAGACAAATGACTATATTCTTCTCTCTAAAGAAAATATTGGTGTTTTTCTTCTGCAGGATACACCAACATCAAAAAATTCTGAAATGGTCCTGGTGGAAGAGACTTTCTAGACCTTTAGTCTAGACCAAGAAACCCTGGTCTACAACTCCGTGTCTCACAGAGCTTCTCTGGAACTTCAACTTTGCTCTTTAATTTTTTTTTCCTTTTAAAGTAAACTACATGGCAAGAAAGCCAGGAAGGGCCTGAAAACCATTCAGAATCTTTATGTTTGCCTCTGTGTGATTGCAGCGGGCACCAGGAAGCAGTGGGCAGAGAAAGCCCAAGAAAGAAAGGGCCTGCTTTAGCTCTGGCAGATGCTGGCCCAGCCCCAGAATCCAGGTCTTGCGGCTGGAAGGGTTTGATCAAATTCCTCCTCCTCCTTCCTATCCCTGTCCAAAAACAACAAACTCTAACAAACAATGCCCATGATGTTGGCAACAACAAAGCTGTCCATTTCAAAATCTGTGTTCTATCATTTGTTGTAAGTGATTACCAAGGCCTTCTAAATGCTACCAAAAGCTGCATTAGGACTGGAGTGGTATAGCGCTGGGAACAGAGCTATAGGAACTAAAACCAGGTTTCTAAAGGGACCTTGGCAATACTGCTGAGGCCCTTCTCTGGGTTCACAGAAAGTAGTGGTTGTCATAATTCTGGCAAACATATGTCCTGTATTTTATACAACAGTCCCGATTTCAAACATTTCCCCTTGTCGTTCATGTAAGCACATTTGGCCTGGTCACAACATGGGTCCTGATTGCTTTTGAGGGGATTGCTCAGAAATATACTCACCATCTCTTTAGGCTGGAGGTCTCATAAAGTACAGTCGTGTTTCTGCCACCGTTAGCAAACTTACTCACTTACAGTTGTCACCTCCCGCAGGGGACTGAAGGGTCATGGGGTGCTGAGGATCAGGGCTTGAGAAGTCAGCTAGAGGCATGAAGAGATGGCAACCTCGATCTACACATTTGGAGTCTATAAAGTACATTCACTTTGGGCTAGTAAACATAAAGTGGATCTTAATTTGTTTTTGTTTTGTTTTGTTTTTTCCCCCTATGTTTGCTGATCTGGGCAGTCCACAAATCTTACTGCAACAGATAAAATACCATTAGCATGATCATATTAGAACCCATCTGCAGTGAGACAGGGAGCCAATTGTCAGAAGTGTCTCCCTGCAAGGCTCCAGAGGATAGCAAGGCAAGAGCTATGTTTGACAAACTCCTCAGGCTCTGGAGTTCTAGTCAGTTCTGCTTGGAAAGGCCAACATATCTGCTGACCACACAACATATTTGATGTCCTTAATTGTAAATTTGTCACCATAACAGGAAGCCCCTCGGGTCCTGCCTAATCCTCAGTTTTGTTAGCGGCACTAAAAATGGGGGACCTCAAGCCCGCTTGAGGGGGAGGTGACTGGCAAAGTGGATGAAAAAGCCAAAGAAAGTGAGAGGAGGAAGAGGGAATGAGCCAGAAGTGGAGGAGGGCCAGAGGAAGGACATGTGGGGCACTGGAGCAGGAGGGCAGAACTGAGAAAACCCTCCAATCAAAGCCTCAGGGTCAGGGCAGCTCTAGGAAAGATGGAGAAGGAGGCCAGTGACAGCCAGGTCTCCCTGGCCTTCAAGCTACACTCCCAATCAAGTCTTTCCAGCCCAATCAAAGGAAAAAGATAAATGAGTCTGCTCTTATTTTCAATATTTTAATTTCTCTGAGCTGCATCACCACCCCCTTCTGTCTCACTTTCTCTTTCTCTCCTTGTGAATCTTTCTTGCTCTTGCTCCTGCAGTCTCATCCCATTAGCATACCTCCCACCCCATACATCTCTTCATTTGTTTCTTCTTTCCTTCTCTGGCAGCTTCTCAAATGCTACCTGATCCATGGAGTTTCTAGTCGCCACTCCCTTATTGCTCTGGGATCAGGTAGGTGTGCCAGGGCCCCTTGATCATCATCGCTGCTTCTTGAAACTACTCATTTTCCTCCCTTTGGCCTCACCTTTCCTGTGGCCATCATGCCCCGGACAGCAGAGCCTCCTCTAAAGAGAGCTTCCTCTAGTGAGTACAGGTGGCTTCGGCAGGTCTCAATCTTTTGAGTCATGGTGTCATCGGGGGGCAGGGCTGGGGGGCAGTCCCGGCCTCCCACTTTGGCAGGAGCAAGGTTTGGAGCGCCACAATCCAGGGCTTTTGGCATCCCTTTCTCAATTTCACAGCATAGAGTCCATGGCCTATGTGGAATGTGGGTCCTGCTGACGACCCTCACCATTGCCTGCCTACTCGGGACTAAGTGACATTAAAATAAAAAGCAGAACATTCCGAACTTATTATTATTTTTTTAACTCCACCTGGCTCTGGACCCTTCCTCATGAGCCAGGAGCTCCACCGGCCCTCTGGACCCTACCCAGGGCCCCAAACTCATTAAAAAAAACACAAAAAACATGATGCAAAAACTGAAAACCTCTAAAGTCTGTTTCCCAAATTTATATTCCCTGCACTCATCTTCTGTGGCAGGGGTGGGTGCTCTAGATTCCTTTAGTTTCTCTGCTCCATTATGCTGACAAAATAGGATCATTTAATGTTACCTTAGATTTATCTGGAGTGGAGAGAACTAGATCTGACTCTGTAGCCATCTCTTATTACTGTGGAACATTCAAGGGAAAAAATCATTGAAAGCAGAGATTTTTACAACACTGGGAGCAAATGAGTGCAAAATGGAAAAACTTGAAATATCCTGAGCTTTGACCACCAGATTTGCTGACCTATTCTGTAGGATTCTGCCTGGAATGAAGCCTGGTCCTCCAGAGTCAGGAACAAAGTAAAGAAGGCAATTAGATGAGAGGCTGTCTTGGGTCCAAGGATCCAGCTAACTGTCATCACACAGTCCCTAAAGGGTGGGGAAGAGCCATTGAATAGGGCCTCGTTCCGTGGCCCTTATTCAGCAGTACCATTTAGGCCCTGTCTCCAGCTGGTGGGAACAGGGGAAGTCCCAGACAGCTGCACTTTGCAACTGGGGAATAAAGCTCTGATGCTTTGATCTTTTCTTCTTGTTCCTTCATGTTTAATCTTGTGTTTCTAATTTCCTTCTTCATTACATATTTGACAAACCTAACTACCTCAGAATCTAGGGAATCTTATAAATAATGTACTATATTTCCTCTTCCAAACCCAAGAGGTTTGGGTCCATTTGACCTTTGTGGTTTGCATAAAATCACCACGGGCTCCAGAGGAATATCTACATTTGCAAAAGTCATATAATCATTGAATCTCATGCTGAAAGGATCAGTGGGAATCACCTAGTCCAGCCTCGTCGTTTTATAGATGAGGAAGGTGCTGTCCAGAGAGGTTGGGAAGTGTGTGAAATGTCACAGGCTGAGACCCAGGACCCCAACTCCCAATCCAGGTTATTTAATGGCACCATACTTCAAATGGTTTGAATCATACCTGATTATGGGGAAATACGATTAATGGGCCACAGTCATGCAATGAACTTTCATAGAATATATCTATCTATATCCATGGATATGTAACTTCCATTTAGGATCCAAAGAGAAAATCAGAACTCCTTGTCAGGTTAATGATTCATGAAAACCCAGCCAAATGCCCATGGGTGCTGTTATGCAAGACCTCAACAAGTGATAACTCCGTCGCTAAAAGTTACTCTTCTAGGGATAAAGCCACAGGCTATTCTCTGGGCTAGCTACCCAAAGTCGATAGCCACTCCTATCTATACAACATCAAAAAGGTAACCCTGTCACTGAAGATGGTGTCTTTGACCCTGACATCAGCTCTGCTCCCACTGACTCCCCTGGCTCTCCCACTTTCCTGATAGAGATTTTCCTATCTGTGTCCCTCCCAGTGATGGAGGAAATAGAGGCTTAATAGGGGTTTTCTCACTCTTTCTCAGCCTTAGAGAAAGTTGATACTATAATTTCCAGTGGGGCCCTGTACTGGGAAGGTCCAATGCCACCCAAGCATCTCCTCACTTTTTCCTACACGCTTCAACTCACCTCTCTTTCTCAGTTCAACCTGCCATGCAGCTACATATCCTGTAATTACTTATGACAATATATATGACAAGATGTAGGCAGTGGTATGCATATGGTTTTATCCACACTAAGCACTTGGCACCTCATCTCTCAAACCCTCCCCTTAGGAGAAGGGTATTTGCCTGTGAGCTTCAAAGCTTCAAGTTATCCAATAGCAAAAATCCTGGTCTTTAAAGTTGATTCACATAGGCTCCTTCTTGTGTTAGAGCAGCATCTAACCTTGGGACATCTGGTCTTACCCACCCCATGACCTATCTTTGGCAGACAGTTAACTCTCTATAGACAGCTATAGCCATATAGAGCTACATACACTATGGAATGATAAACAGATATTCATACCAGAAAACAACTTACTACCATGTATTCACGTTGTCAACATTTTATTTACTTATTCATTCATTCAACAAATATTTATATGTCACATGGATGGCTTCTTGAAGACTTCCTTAACCAACTCAAGAACCCCCCAACCTCCAGGCCGTGTCAACATATGACCCTTTTACTTCCTTCATAGCATTTACCATAATCAGAAATTATCTTGCAGATTGCATTACTGTCTCTTTCAACTAGAACATAAGCTCTCTAAGGGAGCTATGACATTACGACAGCTACTATATCAGTAGATGATAGGAATTTTTTAGCTCCACTATAATTTTATGGGACCACTATTGTATATATGGTTTATCATTAACCGAAATGTCCTTATGTGGCACATGACTGTATTCGCAATAGCCAAGAAATGGAAGCAACCCAAATGTTCATCAATGGATGAAAGAATAAACAAAATATGGTACAGCCATATAATGGAATATCATTCAGTTTTAAATAGGAATGAAATTTGAACACATGGTAAACATGGATGAACCTTGAAGTTGTTATGCTGAGTGACATAACCCAGTCACGAAAGGAAAAATACTATATAATTTTATTTATATGAGGTACCTAGAGTAGTGAAATTCACAGAGGCAGATGGTAGGAAGGTGGTTGCCAAGAGCGGGGTTGGGGGGAGACAAGAATGGGGAGGGAGATAGTGTTTAATGGACATAGAGTTTCAGTTTTGCAAGAATAAAACGTTCTAGAGATCTGTTGCACAACAATGTGAATATACCTAACTACTGAACTATACACTTAAAAATGATTAAGATGGTAAATTTAATGTCCTGTGGTTGTAATCACAATTAAAATTAAAATTAAAAACAAAAAAGATGCATTTGGATAGATATGAAGTGAACAGGAATTGGAGAACAAAGAAGAAATGTTGTTTTCTCTCTCTCTGTCTCTCTCTGTCTCTCTCTGTCTCTCTCTCTGTCTCTCTCTCTCTCTCTCTCTCTCTCTCTCTCTCTCACAATGAAATTGTATTCAAGTATTACTCATGTAATTGAAATATTAGGTTGGTGCAAAAGTAATCATGGTTTAAAAGGTTAAAAATAATTGCGAGAATTACTTTTGCACCAACCTAATAGTTGTTAAAAGCTTTAGAAAAAAATTAGAAAGGACCCCTGCCCTGGAGGCATTAGGAATCTAGTGAAAGAGACAGACATGTATACAAAGCAGGTGCTGGGCGATGTGGTGGGTGCTGTGAGAGAAATCGACATCAGGTGCAGTGGGCATGTGGGAGGGCAGCCTGTTCCTCCTGGCCAGTCGAAGGAGGAGTGGCCATTGGGTGGCTGGCTCCAAAGACAGGTAGATATTTGTCTAGGGGAAGGCCATTCTAAGCCCCAGAGACCACACCATTCAAAACCTTCCACTTTATTTTCAGACACTCAGCTGCAATATATTCAAAACACGCTTAGCTCAAATGATGCCATGAAATATGGGGTGGGGGGGGGAGAAGTCCTTTAAAGACCCCTTTGAAAACAGTTGATAAAATAACTAAACTAAACGTCAAGGAATGCTAAAGCCCTAAAGCTTATTATATGCACACACAAAGTGATTTAAAGCAGAGATGGGGTGTGCCAGACCCCACAAGCTGGCTCCAAGGTTTTCATAGTCATTAGGTTTAGCCTAACAAAACGATTACACAGAACTCCTTGGAGGATCTGCTGAATGAGTAAGAATGATTTTTAATGAGCATATTATTTTTTTATGTCAGTGTATATGTCTGCAGTGCTTGAGGGGGGTTGAGACATTTGTTCTCTTTAATTCATCGAGGCATTTGGGTTTGCACCATTAATTTGCTCAGCAAACCATTTATTCATAGCTAGAGCAAAAGAAGCTTTAACTCAACCCATGTCTAAAATTCAAATGGATGGGGTTTAGAGGGTCCAGCATTCAGTCAAGATATTTATCTAATCAACTCTTCGTTAACCCCCTAATGGGAGAAGTGTTCACAGAATGCTAAAAGCACTTTGCTTTCTTTCAGGAACACAGTCAGTGATTTTTTCTTTTCATCATCCCATTTGCAGTTTTTCAGGAGCTAGAGTAACAGATGAAAACATCCGAGTTCCAGGGCCTAACACTCCCCAGAGGCTACAATTGTTCGCAGGAATCCTGTGTTCCTCGCTGCCTCAAATATATCCAGGGCTAGCAAGGGGAACACCAGCTCCTACCAATTGGTCAGGGACTCTGCAGTCAGAGGCAGCTCTACTTTAGTGTGAAGATCTACCTCAGTAATTCCAGCTCCCTGGGAGCCAACCAGTAGCATCTTCACTTAGAAAACATTATACCTGTGATGAAAAGCATGGTCTTTGAAGCCAGTCTGCCTGGATCCCAGCTCTGCCCCCTGTCAGTTGTGTGACCGTGGACAAGTCACTGAACTTCTGTGTTCCTCGGTCTTCTCATCTGTTAAATGGGTATAATGGTAGTTACGCGGATTAAATGAGTTCACATATGTAAAGTGAAACGATGTCAGGATAGCCCTCAGACCTGCCTGACCAACTCTCTCTTTCCTATATAAGAAAAAGCGAACCTCAAGTTAGGTGCAGCTGTCCACTGGAGACTCTGCCCCCTGGCAGCCTCTCTACTGGCTCCTTTATTCTTAAATAAACTTTCTAACTTCTATTTCTTTTGAGTCTGTGAATGCTTTCACCTTCTGCAAATGACCAGGGGTTAACGCTACACCAGAACATAAAGTGCTTAGATTAATTTTAAAGCTCTCAAAGTATGTTAGTTCTTTATTGGTTCCTCCTTTCACTGAGTCAGCTCAACACCCCCAGGCCTCCCCAGGGGCTTCATGGAGGCTTCAACCTTCTGGGGGCTACATAGCCATGGGAACACTATTACATGGGATTGCACTGTTAAAGTGTCTGCCTCCCCCACTATATCTCTGAGCATCTTGATGGCAGGAGCAAGTCTTATTCATAGTTACATGAATAAGCACCTAGCACCTAGCATAGTCCCTAGCCAAAAAGAAAGAAAGAAAGAAAGAAAGAAAGAAAGAAAGAAAGAAAGAAAGAAAGAAAGAAAGAAAGAAAGAAAGAAAGAAAGAAAGAAAGAAAGAAAGAAAGAAAGAAAGAAAGAAAGAAAGAAAGAAAGAAAGAAAGAAAGAAAGAAAGAAAGAAAGAAAGAAAGAAAGAAAGAAAGAAAGAAAGAAAGAAAGAAAGAAAGAAAGAAAGAAAAGCAGCTTAGCAAATTTTTTGAGTTTCTCTTAATTCTGAGGTCAGCAACAGCCCAGTCAGGGCCCCCAAGTGGCTCAGTTTTGAAGTCAGTGACCATGTCTCATTATCAGGGGGAGACTCATAGAGAGTACCACTATTAGCCCATATGATACCTCCATTAAAAGTTCACCAATGACATCATCGAAATGGCAGCATGAGGTGAGGCTCTGTAAATCTCCCCTGGAATTTACAACTAATCGAACAACAATAACTGCACAAAGGACTCCCTGCACAGCAGACAGGCAAGACGAAGAGGCCCACTACTGAATTCACCTAAAGGTGGGCGAATCGCCCAAGCAAGGGAGGAGGGAAAGGAGAAGTGCAGAGACGGAGACGTGCGGGCACAGGACGCAGACCTAGCTCAGTGCTCCGAGCTCGCTGCATCCCGGAACTACCGCAGCTGCGGGAGAGGGAAGAACTCGGACTGCTAGGGCTCCGCTTATGGCCCACAGGGCTGAGGGGGCAGCATATAACACGGCTGAACCCAACGCTCACGGCAGAGACCTCGGAGAAAAGACTGAGGGAAGAAGGCTGAAAACGGTGGTTTAAGCCCTCACTGCCGAGCAGAGAACGGAAGCCTTAGGCACTGAGACTAGCCGCCCCCTCCCTACCCTCCCAGAGCTCGCCCCGCCCCCACCTGCCCGGTGCTAGAAGCAGAACAGTAGCAGTGTCAGATCAAAAGAACAGAATATTTGCTGTTCTGAGAACTGTGGACTGCAGACACAGATTCACAGCCCAACTAGTTCTGGTGAAGGAGAGTGAGCTGTGGAAACAGGACCGGCTGTGGTAGTGGTCGCTGCCATTGCTCTGGGCCACCTCTCATAACTCACCTTGCCACTGGCCCCACCTATCTGGACGGATCCCTGCAGGAGTAAATAGAACTGAAAAACACGGGCTCTGAATCTGGTGCAGGAAGAGCTTTGGAACTTCAAAAGCTCTCCGCATACCCACATGGAAACTGTGCCCTGTGACCCAGGTTAACTATTAACAGAGGAGAAGCCCGTTTCCCAGGGAATACCCCCATTGTGTGAGAAGCTGGAATACTGCAGACAAAACATAGCAGTACCGTGTCAGAGGAAAAAAAAGGCTGCAGTCAGAGAGAAAATAAAACATTCTACCAACAAGTACTGGAAAACAAAAGAAAGACCTCTTCCTATCAACCTGTTGCAGAAGCCATTCTTGTAGATGTCCAGGAAGAGAAATAATAAATCAGTAATTGCCATGAATAACAAAGCCAACAAGACAGCTCAGAAAGAAAGTGAAAAGTCTCCAGAAAAGGAACTTAAAGATATGGAAATATGTGACTTAAATGACAGAGAATTCAAGATTGCAGTTCTGAAAAAACTCAACGAGATGCAAGAAAACACAGATAGGCAGTTTAATGAACTCAGAAACACAATCAAAGAACAACATGAGCATTTTATGAAAGAGATTGAAATTTTAAAAAAGAACCAAATAGAATTTCTGGAGATTAAGAACTCAATAGAAGAAATTAAGAATGAAATAACCAGCTTAGGTAGTAGAGTTGACCAGATGGAGGAAAGAATCAGTGACATCGAAGATAGAAACCTGGAAATGACACAGATGGAAGAAGAAAGAGACTTGAGACTTAAAAGAAATGAAAGAACTCTACAAGAACTTTCTGACTCCATCAGAAAGAGCAATATAAGAATAATGGGCATACCAGAAGGAGAAGAAAGATTGAAAGGAACAGAGAATATATTCAAACAAATTGTCGATGAGAACTTCCCAAACTTGTGGACAGAACTGGATCCTCGAATCCAAGAAGCAAATAGAACACCTAGTTACCTCAATCCCAACAGGCCTTCTCCAAGGCACATTGTATTGAAGCTGTCTAAAATCAACGACAAAGAAAGAATCCTCAAGGCAGCCAGAAAAAAGAAGACGGTAACTTACAAAGGAAAGCCCATTAGATTATCATCAGATTATTCAGCAGAAACTCTACAAGCCAGGAAAAAGTGGAACCAAATATTCAAACTATTGAAAGAGAGAAACCATGAGCCAAGAATAATATATCCCTCAAAGAAACCCTTTAGATATAAAGGAGGAATAAAGACCTTTCCAGACATACAGAAGCTGAGGGAATTTTCTAATACACGACCTGCACTACAAGAAACACTAAAGGAGGCTATTCAACCACCATCAACAGGGACAATTTGTGGCAACCAAAACATAAAAAGGGGGAGAGTAAAGGCCTGAACCGGAATATGGGAATGGAGAAAGTAAGCGTGCTGAAGAAAATGGAATACTCTAAATGTCAAACTTTCTTTTACATAAACTTAAGGGTAACCACTCAAAAAAAGAGTCCAGAACTGAAATATATACTGTAATAAAAGAAGAAACAGAGAGAAACATCATAGACTACCACCACACAGAAATAATAGACAACAACAAAAAGGCAAAGAAACAGTGGAGACACAGCCTTACCAGAAAACTAAAGATAGAATGACAGGAAATCCTCACATATCAATAATCACCTTAAATGTAAATGGATTGAACTCACCAATAAAAAGGCACAGAGTAACAGATTGGATAAAAACACTAAACCCAACCATATGCTGTCTCCAAGAGACACATCTCAGCTACAAGGACAAGCATAGACTCACAGTGAAAGGGTGGAAATTGACATTCAAGCAAACGGTTCCCAGAGAAAACCAGGTGTAGACATAATGATATCAGATGAAACAGACTTCAAGGTGAAAAAGATAAGAGACAAAAATGGACATTTCATAATGGAGAAGGGATTATAGAACTAGAAGATATAACAGTCATCAATATTTATGCCCCCAATCAGGGAGCACCGAAATACACCAAGCAACTACTAACAGAACTAAAGGGAGAAATTGACCAAAACACAATTATACTAGGGGACTTAAATACATCATTGACAGCTATGGATAGATCATCCAAACAGAAAATAAATAACAAAATAGTAGCCCTAAATGACACATTAGATGAAATGGACATAATTGACATTTATAGAGCACTTCATCCTAAAACATCAGACTATACATTCTTTTCTAGTGTACATGGAACATTCTCAAGGATAGACCATATATTGGGACATAAAATCAGTCTCAGCAAATTTAAGAAGATTGAAATCATACCATGCATATTCTATGATCACAAGGCTTTGAAATTGGATATCAACTGCAAAAAGAAAGCAGGAAAAACACAAATACATGGAGATTAAACAACATACTTTTAAAGAAGGACTGGGTCAAAGAAGAAATTAGAGGAGAGATCAAAAGATACATAGAAACAAATGACAATGAAAATACATCCTACCAAAATTTTTGGGATGCAGCGAAAGCAGTTTTAAGAGGGAAATTTATCTCATTACAGGCCTATCTCAAGAAACAAGAAAACTCCCAAATAAATAACCTCATGTTACACCTTAAAGAACTAGAAAAAGAACAAGTAAAATCCAAGGTCAGCAGAAGAAAGGAAATAACAAAAATCAGAGCAGAACTAAATGAAATAGAGAACAAAAGACAATAGAAAAAAAATTAATGTGACAAAGAGCTGGTTCTTTGAAAAGATTAACAAAATTGACAAACCCTTGGCTAGACTCACTAAGATAAAAAGAGAGAAGACACTAATTAACAAAATCAGAAATGAAAAAGGGGAAGTTATCACGGACACCACAGAAATACAAAGGATCATCCAAGAATACTATGAAGGACTATATGCCACCAAATTCAACAACCTAGAAGAAATGGACAAGTTCTTAGAAACATATAGCCTTCCAAGGCTGAACCATGAAGAACTGGAAAATCTAAACAGACCGATCACCAGTAACTAAATTGAATCAGTCATCCAAAACCTTCCCAAAAGCAAAAGTCCGGGACCAGATGGCTTCACTAGTGAATTCTACCAAACCTTCAAAGAGGATCTAATACCAATCCTGCTCAAACTCTTCCAAAAATTGAAGAAGAGACAGTACTCCCTAACTCATTTTATGAGGCCAACATTACCCTGATACCAAAACCTGGTAAGGACAACACAAAAAGAAAACTACAGACCAATATCTCTGATGAATACAGATGCAAAAATCCTAAATAAAATTCTAGCAAATCGAATACAACAATGCATTAAAAGATTATTCATCACGACCAAGTGGGGTTCATCCCGGGGCACAAGGATGGTTCAACATCCAAATCCATCAATGTGATACATCACATAAACAAAATAAAGGACAAAAATCATATGATTATATCAATTGATGCAGAAAAAGCATTTGACAAGATACAACATCCATTTATGATTAAAACACTTAATAAAATGGGTATAGAAGGAAAATACCTTAACATAATAAAGGCCATATATGATAAACCCTCAACTAATCTCATAATTAATGGTGAAAAACTGAAGCCCTTTGCTCGATGTTCAGGAACACGACAGGGCTGTCCCCTATCACCTCTGCTTTTCAACATAGTGTTGGACGTCCTTGCCAGAGCAATCAGGCAAGAGAAAGAAATAAAAGGCATCCAAATTGGGAATGAAGAAGTTAAATTATCACTCTTTGCAGATGACATGATGCTATATATAGAAAACCCTAAAGACTCCACCAAAAAGCTCTTAGAAACAATCAACGAATACAGTAAAGTTGCTGGCTACAAAATCAACGCACAAAAGTCCATTGCCTTCCTATATACCAACAATGAAATCTCAGAAAAAGAAATACAAAAAACAATTCCTTTTGCAATTGCAGCAAAAAGAATAAAATACCTAGGAATAAACTTAACCAAGGATGTGAAAGACCTATATGCTGAAAACTATAAGACATTTTTGAAAGAAATTGAAGAAGACACAAAGAAATGGAAAGACATTCCGTGCTCATGGATTGGAAGAATCAACATAGTTAAAATGGCCATATTACCCAAAGCAATATACAGATTCAATGCAATCCCCATCAAAATCCCAATGGCATATTTTAAAGAAATAGAACAAAAACTCATCAGATTTGTTTGGAACCACAAAAGACCCCGAATAGCCAAAGCAATCTTAAGAAAAAAGAACAATACTGGAGGTATCACACTTCCTGACTTTGGCTTGTACTACAGGGCTACAATAATCAAAACAGCATGGTATTGGCAGAAAAACAGACACATAGACCAATGGAATAGAATTGAGAACCCAGAAATAAAACCACATAAATATGGACAGATAATTTTTGACAAAGAAGCTAAAAACATACAATGGAGCAAAGACAGCCTCTTCAATAAATGGTGCTGGGAGAATTGGATAGCCACATGCAAAAGAATGAAACTGGACTGCTATTTGTCACCATGTACCAAAATTAATTCAAAATGGATCAAAGACTTAAGCATAAGACCTGACACAATAAACTGCATAGAAGAAAACATAGGTACTAAACTTATGGACCTTGGGTTCAAAAGCATTTTATGAATTTGACTCCAAAGGCAATGGAAGTAAAAGCTAAAATAAACGAATGGGACTATATGAAACTTAAAAGCTTCTGCACAGCAAAAGAAACCATTGACAAAATAAAGAGGCCACCAACTGAATGGGAGAAGATTTTTGCAAACAGTGCCTCCGATAAGGGCTAATATCCAAATATACAAGGAACTCATGCAACTCAACAACAAAAAACAAACAACCCAATTGAAAAATGGGCAGAGGACTTGAAGAGACATTTCTCCAAAGAGGACATACAAATGGCAAATAGACATATGAAAAAATGCTCAACATCACTAATCATCAGAGAAATGCAAATCAAAACCACAATGAGATATCACCTCACCCCAGTCAGAATGGCTATCATCAACAAGACAAATAGTAACAAGTGTTGGAGAGGCTGTGGAGAAAAAGGAACCCTCATACACTGTTGGTGGGAATGCAGACTGGTGCAGCCGTTATGGAAGGCAGTGTGGAGGTTCCTCAAAAATTACGAATAGAATTACCATATGACCCAGCAATCCCTCTCCTGGGTATCTACCCAAAAATCTGAAAACATTTAGAGATAAAGACACGTGTGCTCCAATGTTCATTGCAGCTTTGTTTACGGTGGCCAAGACATGGAAACAACCAAAATGTCCTTCGATAGATGAATGGATAAAGAAGTTGTGGTATATATACACAATGGAATACTATTCGGCAGTAAGAAAAGATGATATAGGAACATTTGTGACAACATGGATGGATCTTGAGAGAGTAATGCTGAGCGAAACAAGTCAGACAGAAAAAGCAGAGAACCATGTGATTTCACTGATATGTGGTATGTAAACCAAAAACAACAAAAGAGCAAGACAAACAAATGAGAAACAAAAATTCATAGACACAGACAATAGTTCAGTGGTTACCAGAGGGTAAGGAGGGTGGGGGGTGGGAGATGAAGGTAAGGAGGATCAAATATATGATGATGGAAGGAGAACTGACTCTGGGTGGTGAACACACAATGGGATTTATAGATGATGTAATACAGAATTGTACACCTGAATTCTATGTAATTTTACTAACAATTGTCACTCCAATAAATTAAAAAAAAAAAAAAAAGAAGTTCTCCAAGTCCCAGGATGAAAACCTAAATAGCTACAGGTGATGGACACCTGTTTTCCTGTAAGGTGCTTGAGAAAAAGATGCTTTAAAGACAAAGAAGGCTATATAATGCCTTCTGCAAAGATACCCACTTCCTGATCCCCACAGCCTGTTGCCTTACATGACACAAGGGACTTTGCAGATGTGATTAGGGATCTTGAGTTACGGTGATTACCCTAGGTTATCCAGGTGGACCCAATCTCACCACTAGGTTTTTATAATTGGGAGGCATGAAGGTGGAGGAAGGTGCTGTCAACCAAGACATGTTGGCAGCCTCTAGAAGCTGGAAAAGCGAAGGAAAGAGATTCCCTGGTGAAGCCTCCAGATAGAACACAACCCTGCTTTCCCCAGCCTCTTCTACACATTTCTTTAGAAAGCATAGCACCTCACATCATTCTCTTATTCTCTTCAAAATAGTTCAATAGTTCCTAATCACCTACAGGATAAAAATTAAATTACTCAGCCTTCCGTTCAAACAGCTGGACCTAAATTGCCTTTCTGGACTCATCTTTCACTGTTTCAAGCCTCACTCCCTATGTTCCAGTCACATGGAGCTTCCTGCTTTTCCCTGATTTTGCTCTGTGCGGTCCCATGCACCCTTTCCCACCCTGTTGTTGCTTAGGCTATTTCCAGGAGGGAGATTATTCCCTCTCCCCCTTCCTGAATTAAGTTGAGGCACTGGATCCCTCAGTAGATTGCCAATACATTCCTTGAGCCTTTTTGCATTTTACTTCTTTAGACATTTATGCATTTACTTATCACCCTAGAGCATAAACAATGAGTACAGGAAAAATATCTTAAATGTCTTCAAGATCTTTTCTTTCACCTCTCATCATCACCATCTCCCCTACACACACATACACATAGCCATACACATAGTGGTCACACACAGCCATACATGTAGTAGTCATTCAGTACATGCTGAAAGAATGAATATATATTGGGATCACACATGACAGAGATGCAATAGACCAGTATCCACATTTCTCAAATGCTCTTTCCACTCTGCTAAGGAGAAAAGGTGATAGGAGCCATGATTAGGAGTTGGAGAGGTTTGCATTCAAATGCATGCTCTGGGGCAGACGGGTGGCTCAGTTGGTTAGAGCGCGAGCTCTGGGCAACGGGGTTGCGGGTTCGATTCCCACGTGGGCCAGCAAGCTGTGTCCTCTGCAACTAGAATGAAGTCAATGAACTGCTGCTCAGCTCCCGGGTGGCCAGATGGCTCAGTTGGTTGGAGCACGGGCTCATCAACCACAAGGTTGCAGGTTCGACTCCCGCAAGGGATGGTGGGCTGCGCCCCCTGCAACTAACAATGGCAACTGGACCTGGAGCTGAGCTGTGCCCTCCACAACTAAGACTGAAAGGACAACAACTTGACTTGGAAAATTCCCGGAAGTACACACTGTTCCCCAGTAAAGTCCTGCTCCCCTTCCCCAATAAAATGTTACCCAAAAAGGGGGGGGGGGCGGGCATTGTTAAAAACAAAACAAAAAACAAATGCATGCTCTGATACATGCTAGCTGTGGAACTTTAGGCAAGGTACTGAACGTCCCTGTGCTTCGGTGTCCTCATTTATAAATTAGGAAGTATAATAACGCCTTCCTTCATAGGACTGTGGTTAGTGTAATAAGAAAATATGTTCAAAGCCCTTAGCACAAAGGAAGCACTATATATGTCAGCTATTATTGAAAATAGATGATGATAATGATGAGTGTATTATTAACACTATGTTTATTATATAAAGCCTTGTTAGCAATGGGCTAGTTCCTTCACCTCCTAGCAGCCTCAGTTTCCACATCTGACCATAGTAACAGCCTGTACCTCTTATGTTATTTCCAGGGTTATACTTTATTTGAATACATGAAAAAGTGACTTTATTTTAAAACGTTTATAGACTGTAAAGTATTAGGCAAATGTTACGCAGTCTAGTTCTGATTTTATTTTGCCTCATGCTTCTCCCCTGTGCACTCACTCCCCCACACCAAAATGGGATCTCCTCAAGTCAATGAAAATTAATAATAATGACAACTAAAAAAATGATTTTCTAAGTAAGAATATAATTTTCTAAATAACAGTAATTTCTAAATATTTTCCTTACACTGTATATCACAGTGGACATATCCTTATTAGAATACGCATTTTGCAAAGAGCCCAAGGGTTTTTGTCATTATTAATTTTTTTAACATGAGATTTGACATCAGGTTCAAAATTGAGAGGGTGGGAACTTTGTCAAGTTCAAGTCATCTCTGCAGCACCGCTGCTTTGCTCTGTTTTTAATGAGCTGGCGTTCTCCCTTTGAGACAGACTGAAGTGAACTTGGATCAGACCCTTAGTCCTGAAACAATGCGTCCTACCTTTGTTGAAGCCCAAAGAGCTTTTCTGTGCAAAGGCCAGAGTGTCTTAACAAATGGCATTCCGCACATTTTCTTGAGCAGTGGCTCTAGCCTCAGCGGGATTCCACTGCATTCTTGGCAGTCCAGCTCCTCTCCTCTGGCAGGGGGTCAGCCTGGGGCCACTGGGGTCAAGGAACTTCCACAGGCTGCCCCTGCCTCGGAGGGGGACAATGCAAGCCCCCACCGCAGCGCTTCCTGCTTCAGCAGCTTGGGCTCCTGTGCACAGCTGCCCAGTGAGAGGGGCGCCCGGCTTGCGTAGGAGGGGACTGCCTCAGGCCACACTGGAGATGGCAAGAAGGAAGCAGAGTGGGATAGTTTCATTTTGACTTCATCTTTTTAAGGACGGATGCTGTGGGAAGGGGCTGGGAGGGTTATACTTGCAAGCAGCCTGTGCTGTGGGAAATGCACCAGGTGAGCATTACTGCCCGTGGGCCCAATCACAGCTGGATCTCCTTGTAAGCGTATGAGGCCCATGAAAAGGCCTCCCGCAGGAAGGAAATACTAGGAGCAGAGCGTATGTCTAGGTAGAGGGATTTGAGGTGAGTTTCCTTTTCTTCCTTATAGTCACTGTATTTTCTCATTTATTTGAACAATGACTATTCATGCTCCTGTAATAGTATTTAACAACTGCACCCTTAAGGCAGCTTCCCACTGCTGAAGCCCCAGTGTGTAAAATTTCCCACAGTCAGGAGTTGGGATCTGCTCCGATTTCCAGAAGGCCTCTTAAAACGTGTGTGGAGTGAGCTGGAGTGGAAATGGTGGCGGGTTTCACACGTGAATCCATTAGCATCCATTAATTTCTGACCAGGGGTTATATTGTGTGGTCTGGAAGTCTGGAAGGCTGGACCCTGGGCAACAGGCCACAGGATAGAGCATTTTGGTCTGTGTGGGGCTTGGAAGGTGGTGCTGAAGGGAGTGTGGAAAAGAAATGTCAAAGCATATGAGCAAATACTAAGTGTGTGCATGCGTGTATGTGTGTGTGTGTGTGTGTGTGTGTGTGTGTGTGTCTGTCTGTCTGTCTGTCTGCCTGCCTGCCTCTCAAAGTAAAAGAAAATTCACACCATAAAGGAAAAGAAAAGAGCTGGGAGTAGAATCTGATTTGTGGGGAAAGTTTAGGCAGGCAGACCAGAAGCTGTAACCTCAGGGAATGGCCTTATTTCATCATTTATAAAATGAACAGGTGAGGCCAGCACTGCCTGATAGAGTGGCCACTGGCCACACATGGCTATTGAGCACTGGAAATGTGGCTAGTCTGGATTGAGATGTGTGGTGAGTATAATACACTTCAGATTTCAGAAAGTTAGTATGAAAAAAACACGTGAACTATCTCATTAATAAGTTCTAACGGTACTGATTACACGTTGAAATGACAATATTTTGGCTATATCGGGTTAATGAAAATGTATTAGTAAAATTAAGTTCACCTGATCCTTTTTCCTTTTTTATGTGGCTACTAGAAAATTTAAATTACGCATGTGGTGCACATTGTATTCTATCGGACAGCACTGGGTTGCACAGTTGTCTTAGAGCTTCATAAATTTTCCCATTGAAATGTCACTCAAGGTTTCTACAAGTGCCACTGAAAGGGGTGGGGGAGGCTGGTCAGAGCAGGGTTCTTTGAAATCTCATGTTTTCAGTTTTAAAACGCACATGTGCTTGATATAAAAATAACAGATCCAAAAGAAAAAGAAAAGTTCTCTCCCTGCCTCCCCATTCTAATCAATATCTTTATGTAAGAAGACATAATGTTTGCCCACTCCACCCAACCAGCACAGTGTCTTAAAATCCTGGGGGTCTGCAGACCTCAGTTTGGGAAGCATAGGTGGCGACCTCTAAAAGGGCCCCTCCATCTTTCAGTGCTCATCTTTTCAGTGTCCTGAGTTCCTAGTAATTGCCATATGGACCCCTTTGTTCTGAGGTCCTCACCTTTGTTTCCAACCCCTTAAAGTTTCCAATGCCCTGGGAGTGGACTGGGCCAAGTAGAAAGGACAATGAAAGCCTTCCTCTCCCTTTTGTTGCCCCACATAGCTATGCGCACAGGTGCCCCATAAATACTTGTCTTATTGAATAGTTCAGTAACCAGAACTGGGGGCCAGGTGCTTCTCCAGCAGCAGGGCCAGCTCCTGAGGCTGACAGCAGTGTGAAACAGTCTTTCAACATGTTCCTGCTTTGAAACTTAGGGAAGAAACCACCTCCAATCCTTTGGGAGAAGCAGATGGGGTAGAAAATGAAAATAAGCAAATGAGGTAAGAAATCAATTTGAAACCAGCACAATTCAGAAAATCATGTGATGCTCTATCACCAAACTAGAAGGTAACCTGTATCAAAGTTACACCCCAATCAGTGGGTAAGGCAGGATTGATCGCTGAGTAGATTTCACATTTTCTCTCTCCTAACCTTGTATGAGCTCTCCAATGAAATTTGGCCACCTCATGTTGACACTTTTTTTCCATTTTAATATTCCCTCCTTAGACTAACAATTGTAACTGCCCTTGACTCTCAAAGATGCCAGTGGTGTCTAGCTCTGGGCCACTTGCTAAGCTGTGTGGACTCTTCAAGCCTTGGTGTGAAGGGATCCCACAACACATTCTAGAACTTGGAAGTTACAAATCTTTTTTTTTTTTTCCTGAGTGACTTGATCCAGGCCTTGAATAAGCCTCCACGTAGGGTTCAGTTAAACCACCATAACCAAAGGGTGTCCTTGTTCCCTCAAGGAGTCTGCTTAGATCGCTGTGCCCTCCTCCAGCTCCCAGCCCATGATTGAACAGGGGCTAGGATCTGGTGCCTGGCTTGGGTGGAAGGGTTCCACAATTGGGAAAACCAAGACTGTTTGCCCTGCCTATGCCACAGGCCTTTGTGGTCCTCACTTTTCTTTGGGAGTTCATCTGATTGGAGACCCTGGGAGCTGCTGCTGGATACAGAGCTGGACTTAGGACTTGAGGCTCGGATAAGGAAATCCCTGTGAGCATGCTCCCTGGGTCAGAAAGAACCTGCTCAGCATTTCAGAAGTTCTGGAAACTCTGATAGACTGCTCTTGGGTTTAATGAGCTCCAGCCAGCTCACACTGCCCAGGCAGATGACAGTTCAACATTCACTCAGCTGGCTCCCTGGAGGGTGGGGGGAACAAACTGAAACTCCTCTGGGTCAGTGTAGTCCCTTTCCTGATAACAGAAAGAAAACTCACAATTCGCAAGAAAACCCAAGTTCCATCAGTGCACAATGATTGAAAAAAGGCAGTTGTCTTTCTCCCGCAGTCAAGGAAGATTGTTTAATGGTGTAACGCAGGAAGTGTCATAGCGTTCACGTAACAAATAATTCCCATGGATTGATCTAGGGTTAATCTTGGTCAAAATTCTGGGAAATGGAGTGCTTCTTCTCTAATCACAGAATATGTGAACTAGAAGGGGATTTTGTTACAACAGGCCCAATCCCTTCATTGCACATGCAAAGAAATGGAAGCTTAGAGAAGGAGCAATACTATGCCCATCTCACAGCAAGTTACTGGCACAAGCAGGGTGAGAATCCAGCTTTCCCAGCCCAGCACATACAGAGGGTGCCAAAAAAATGTATACATATTTTAAGAATGGAAAAAACTGTATTAAAATTGTAATACTATATACCGACAACAAAAGATGAATACAAGTCATGTGTACACATTTTTTGGCACCCCCGGTATTTTAGAGCACTTGGCTATGTGCCTCACATTGTTCCTAGGCACTGGGGAGACAGCAGCGAATAAGGTAAATGTGGTCTCTGCTCTCTTCAACCTACCCATCTATTTTTTACAGCTTTGAAATGGAGCATTTACAAATTCCATCAAGCCTGGCAGAATATTCGGAGCCCTATTTCGACCAGCAGGTGGGAACTAAAATTAGTCCTGTTGGCCTGTGGTTTGGGCCAGTCCCTGGGCACAGGCATGCCTGTCAAGCTGCAGCTTCCCTTCAACTTCCCACCATTCATTCATCAACAAATATTTCTTTTTAAAAATAATGTATTTGTTCAAATCAGGATCAAACTCAAATTCATTTATCATTAATTAGTCAATACATTTCTCAAGCCTTCATACATCTATAAGGTTCTGCCCCCTTTCCTCTTCCTTTCTCTCCTTTTTTCCTCTTGTGTTTGTCCAGTTTCCCACAGTCTGGATTTTACTAATTGCAACATACTCCTTTATTTTCTAGATTTCCTATCAATTGGAAGTAAGAATTAGAAGCTTGATCAGGTTCAGGTTCAATTATTTTGGCCAAATTACTTCATAGATGGTGGTGTGTAGGTCATAAGGAAGCACACATTGTCTGGTTGTCACTCTTCTTATGATGTTACCGCAATTGATGATCAATGCCTAGAACCATTGATTTCTGAGGGGATGCAAAATGTTGGCATCCAAAACCTGTCAGTCTTTCTGCATTTATTAGCTAGAATGCTTTCTGTACAATGAATCTTCCCCTCATAATATATTTGGTCCCCCTTTGGTGTATGGTTTATGTAGACAAGGAACATAAACGCTTGGTTCTTTCTTTTTATTCACCACTCTTTAAATATTATTTATCTAACATCTTCAAAGGGAATCAATAAGTTCGTTAATTTTCTGTTCTTGTTTTGTTCTTTAAGCAACATTATGATACTACTTATTGTCATGGATTTAAACAAATAATTTTTGATCTCCTACTGTGTGTCAGGCATTGTTCCAGGCACTTGGGGCCACAATTGTGAACAAAACAGACACAGCTCCTCCCTCCTGGAGTTTACAATCCAGTGCTCGCTCCATTACACACTCTCCTACTCTTCTGCTTAAGCAGGGGATACTACACCAGATGCTAACATATGACTGTCCAAATGCAGAGCTCTGTAAATAAGCTGAGAATTCCATTGTCATGGTGTTATCCTCAGGCCCTTTTCAACACACTGCCCTTGAAGGTGCACCTTTTGTAACATCCCCTTTCCCTGTTAATCTGCCCTGAGTATTCATGTACATAGACTTCATGGAGGAAGTTATTAAATAACATGAATCTACACAGTATAATTTCCTCACCCTTCTGGGTCTCCCAGGAATAGACCCCGTCACCAATCTCTTTCCCACTCAAGCAATTACAGGGTTGGGCTTTTTCTAGAAAGTTGTGACCTAGGCATTCATGACCAGTCCCCACCCCACAGCCTGCACCCCTTCTAGTGTGGATGGGGCCCCGCTGTGCATCTGTGAGGGAGCAGTTGTGCTGAGGGGCAAAAACCTAAGCAGTAGGTGCGAGACCCTTAGCCACCCAGTAGCCACTGGCTAACTTGCTGCCCATCAGACATTTAGGAGAGGAACTGTTCCTCTCTCTGGTATGCCTCACTTGAGTCCCATTGTTAGCTGAAATGAAGTAGGTTGAAGAGGTTGCTGACTGCAATGAACAGGTGATCTTTTAATTATTTATTTTGGGTCCCATGCATGCTTAGAACTTCACTGCAAAGTCAAAGCAACAGACCACACAAAAGTTGGCTAAACATGTAAGAGGTGGAAAATGTTGATGGTGGTAACTAAATATAGACACACATATGGGTGGATTCCGGAAACTGCCAAGCAGTGAACCTGACACTGTGCCCCAGCAATAGTCTGAACCACATTATCAAACAGGTGGTTTTTGCATATTTAGAAAAGAATGTGGAGCCCACACTATTGGACTTGAAAAGGTTAAAGAGGAAACAACCTATGAGCAGCTCCAGTCAAGGAGAGATTTTCTTTTTATTTTAAGTGTGTTTTTCCAGGACCCATCAGCTCCAAGTCAAGTAGTTGTTTCAATCTAGTTGTGGAGGGCGCAGCTCACTGGCCCATGCGGGGATCGAACCGGCAACCTTGTTGTTAAGAGCACTGCACTCTAACCAACTGAGCTAACTGGCCGCTGCCCAAGGAGAGATTTTTGATGATGGGAAGCAAGAAAGGCCATAGTGTTCTTGTTTCTATAACAACACCTGGAGGAGGTTTTAAATTTTTAAATACAGGATGCCATGAAGATAATAGCAAGTACTGAGAATGACTGAACCTATGGCAAGGATTAGATTTTGCAACAGTATATTCAAATAAAAATACAAATGACAGCGTAGAATAGTGGGTTTCTGATACCGACCTCTAATTCCTTCCTCTTTCACAAAACAGTGAAGCCCTGTCTCCAGATTTTCTGGTCCAATAAATACCCTTCTTAACCTACCTGTTCTAAATTGTGCTGATCTTCTGTGTGTTCTAAATTATGCTGTCTTAGATGATAGTCTCATCAATAAATTGATGATGTGTGGGCTGGATGGTAATGTTTTCGAAAGTTTGCAACTGGTAGACTAATTCTACCCAGGGCATTGATTAATGGCAGCTCCAGAACTCCAGCCCTGTACTGCTAAACATTCTTTGTCAAAGGAAGATACAAGTAAAGAGTCCCTGGATAAAATTTGTTCATGACCCCAGGCCAAGAGAGCAAACTCGTCCAATTCTATACACATAAATACACACAAACTCTTACCCAAAACCCTAAGAACTTAGGGTATCAAGAGCTGGAAGAACTGACCCTCTCACATCCCTGCTCTGAAGGGGAGTCTCTCCTGGTTGAAGATCCCTCGCTCTCATCTACTTGATCTCTCCTCCAAAGAAAGAGCACACACATCTATAGTCCCTCTGTTCTCCCTCCAGGTAAGCCCTGGAAGAAAACAATAGGGGATAGATATCCATTTCATGCAAAGATCCTGGGAAAATGAAATTCTTCACTGAGATCATTTCATGTTAAAGCTGTACATACCATACTTTAGGTCTGAAGGAAGTTGGTGTAACAAAATATAACTTGAGCACAAATCTTAGCAGTTTTATTGTAATTGTTTGTTCAGTAACAAGGTGTTGCTCTTAGGAAATTCTTTAGCTCAATCCTGTCATTGACAAATTTTATTACTGAGGAGGTAGGCAAAGGAGGGCAAGGGAACTGTGAATGCAAAATGCTAGCTTCTCTAAAAAGGACTCAACTTCAGGGACCTTCCAGCCCAAATGCCCTAGGTTTATACAATTTAGATATTACATCCTTCCTTTGTTTTAGAAGCTACTTCAGTGACATTGATAAATCTTCTTGAAGCTTTGGCCTACTCAGCACTTTTCCAAGAACATTCAGGCAACACATTCATTTCACTTTTGCAAACTAATCCATGAACAATGCCCATCCAAACCAAGAAGTATTGCCCACTGCTTGGTTGCAATCTCTTGCTAAAAGAGCAGCAAACTTTATAAATAGATTGAATGGGACTCACCCACTTTTAGTAACTCAGGTATTTGGACTAGGGAAGTCCTTGGGTTGAACACACAGGAACATATACATTCTCTTCCCCTCTGGAACCCCTTATTGAACATGTGGTTATATTTTTATTCCTGTATCTTATCAGCACCTTATTTGCCATGGAACGAAGGTGGCATTTGTTCAAACATTTTTGTATATACTGATCAGTTACAAGGAAAGTTGTGCCTTAAAATACTCTCTAAGTTGGGCCCGGAAAACACTCCCTAAGTCCAAGAAGATGAGGTTGGCCTCAATTTAAATTTTAGCTTACAAATGGGAAGGAAAAACCCAGTGTATCCTGTTCTGAAAGCAGAAAATCTAATAAACTTGGTAAATGCAAATCTTCATTTCTTTTTTCTAAAGCTCAGGAGAAAAAATTGAAACACATGTACCCTGTCTGTACCTGATATTTTTCTACCCTTTCCTTTAACTCTTTGTTTCTCAAAATTTTCACCTACAAATATGAAAATGACCCAACAATCCCTCTCCTGGGTATCTACCCAAAAAATCTGAAAACATTTAAAGACACGTGTGCTCCAATGTTCATTGCAGCTTTGTTTACGGTGGCCAAGACATGGAAACAACCAAAATGTCCTTCGATAGATGAATGGATAAAGAAGTTGTGGTATATATACACAATGGAATACTATTCGGCGGTAAGAAAAGATGATATAGGAACATTTGTGACAACATGGATGGATCTTGAGAGAGTAATGCTGAGCGAAACAAGTCAGACAGAAAAAGCAGAGAACCATGTGATTTCACTGATATGTGGTATATAAACCAAAAACAACAAAAAAACAAGACAAACAAATGAGAAACAGAAACTTATAGACACAGATAATAGTTTAGTGGTTGCCAGAGGGTAAGGTGGGTGGGGGGTGGGCGGTGGGAGATGAGGGTAAGGGAGATCGAATATATGGTGATGGAAGGAGAATTGACTCTGGGTGATGAACACACAATGGGATTTATAGATGATGTAATACAGAATTGTACACCTGAAATCTATGTAATTTTACTAACAATTGTCACCCCAATAAATTTAATAAAATAAAATTTAAAAAAAACCAAAAAAACAAATTTCTCCTAGATTTAAAAATGAATGGCTAATTATACGGAGATTCCAACAAAGCATATATAAACCAGAAAAGGTCTCAAATGGTCTCTATTTAGTGCATTACTTAGATTACTTTGGTGAGTTCATATATATATATATATATATATATATATATATATATATATAATTTTTTCTTATTGGGGAATATTGGGGAACAATGTGTTTTTCCAGGGCCCATGAGCTCCAAGTCATTGTTCTTTTTGTTCTTTTTTTTAAAGATTTTATTGGGGAAGGGGAACGGGACTTTATTCTTTATTGGGGAACAGTGTGTACTTCCAAGCCTTTTTTCCAAGTCAAGTTGTTGTCCTTTCAGTCTTAGTTGTGGAGGGCGCAGCTCAGCTCCAGGTCCAGTTGCCGTTTTCTTGTTGCAGGGGGCACTGCCCACCATCCCTTGCGGGAGTCGAGGAATCGAACTGGCAACATTGTGGTTGAGAGGATGCGCTCCAACCAACTGAGCCACCCAGCTCAGCAGTAGCTCAGCTCAAGGTGCCATGTTCAATCTTAGTTGCAGGGGACAGAGCCCACCATCGGTTGCGGGACTCGAGGAATTGAACTGGCAACCTTGTGGTTGAGAGCCCACTGACCCATGTGGGAATGGAACTGGCAGCCTTCGGATTTAGGAGCATGGAGCTCTAACCGCCTGAGCCACCGGGCCAGCCCAAGTCATTGTTCTTTCAATCTAGTTGTGGAGAGCACAGCTCAGTTCCAAGTCCAGTCGCCATTTCCAATCTTAGTTGCAGGGGACGCAGCCCACCATCCCATGTGGGAACTGAATCGGCAACCTTGTTGTTGAGAGCTGGCACTCTAACCAACTGAGCCATCCAGCCGCCCTCACAATATATATTTTTACACACACATATTTGCAGAGAAAAATCTTCCCAAAAGGTAGATGAAGCACCTCCCGCCCCATTTTTCCTCCCTCTGGTCACATACATACAGTGTAGACTACCTTCAGACCTCTAGTCCTTTCTTAATAAGAAAGTGTCCTCCAGTAACCATTTTGGGTGGGATTCACAGGACAATCTATTGAAAGATTCATGACAGTGATCAAAATCCCCCCTTCATCAGTCACTGATGAGGAGTGGGGCTTTTCAGTTGTTTAACTGGTATCAGAGAACATGGCCAAAGAATGGTCCCCTAGGGGAAACTGTGATTAGCACCTTTATAGGATTAAAGTGAGAAAATCAAGTACAGTCCTCAAGAAACAAAAACAAGAGCTTGAGTCCTGAGCCAGAACAAAATTGAATTTGAAGCAATTACCCAACTAACTCAGCAACAAAATTAAAAAGACCCCTTCAATTTCATGAGCTTTTAAGACCCCCAAATGGTCATAAACTATATGGCCTCCAATTTCAGATTCTCTTTGGCTAAACAAGTAATGCTGTACAAATTCAGGCTCTGGCCCACAAACTGCAGAGAGGCAGAAAGGGTACAGGGCATTTTGATGGGAAAAAGAAAGCCACACTAACTGTCCCCCCCCACACACACCATGTTTACATGAATCAAAGTGCTAGGGTTCAACTACGCAGTTTTGGAACTGAATTCAGAGAATTGCCTAGCTCAGTGCTGGACGCCCAGCAGATACCCACCTGCCAATCTGTTAAGATTTGTACATGTCAATGATTCTGTATTCATTGCATTCTAGTAAGCATTTGAGACCAATAACCATGTAAAATCTTACAGGTAATTTTGCAAGAAATTCCTTTCAACTCAACAGATAGGCAAATGTGGCCAAACACATTGGTAAATCTCACGGTAAATTTATTTTCATCATTGTACCCAAAGTCTTTTAAAATAACCCTAATCAAAGTGATGCTAACAATAAGCGCTACTCTTTTTTAAAAAAATTAATTATGGTATAGTTGGCATATGATATTATATTAGTTTTAGGTGTAGTGTACAACATACTAATTCAACATTTATATACCTTACTGTGTGATCACCAAGGTAAATCTAGTAACCATCTGTCACTGTGCAAAATTATGATATTATTGACATATTCCCTGTGCTGGGCACTACATCTCCATGGCTTATGTATTTTATAACTGGAAGTTTGTACTTCAGTAAGGGCTACTCTTAAGCCCTTGTCTACCCTCCCCCAACTGTGCAGAACTAATGTAATCCACTGAAATTTAGGGCAGGTAGAAACTTTAGAAATCATATTCAAACACCCAGGCATCACCTAAATTTAATAATCCTTTTGATCCAAATGAGGTTTCCAGAGCGGGTTGGTGCTGCTGCGAGTCCCACCACTCTGTCCTTTCACACTGTCTGAGCCCTACCCCCACATCCATGGAACCAGCACATCAATTGCACCAACCCAGGAAGACTCCAATTAAGCCCTATATTGACCCGTTGTAATCAATATACACTGGTCAGTGTTTTTTCTTTTAAAAAATGATAAGATATAAAAGTATCTCACTTATGGGCGGCCAGATGGCTCAGTTGGTTAGAGCGTGAGCTCTGTGCAACAGGGTTGCCGGTTCGATTCCCACATGGGCCAGTGAGCTGCACCCTTCACAACTAGATTGAACACAATGAGCCGCCACTGAGCTGCCAGAGGGTCAGCTGGATGGCTCAGTTGGTTAGAGCGCGAGCTCTCAATGACAAGGTTGCTGGTTCAGTTCCTGCACGGGGATGGTGGCCTGTGCCCCCTGCAACTAAAGATTGAAAACGGCAACTGGACTTGGAGCTGAGCTGCGCCCTCCACAACTAGATTGAAGGACAATGACTTGGATGGGCCCTGGAGAAACACACTGTTCCCCAATAATTCCCATAAGAAAAGAAAAAAGTAGCTCACTTAGGCCAGCAGAGGGTATTGTGGCTTATTGGGCATACAGATGAAATAAACTTTGTTTATACGTAAAAACACTTGGACAGATCACTTTCTGACTTATTCTGGGCTGCAGATGAAAACAAACACTATATGACAAAGATGAGAGTAGGGTCTATAGAGAGAGAAGAAAGGAAATGCATTATTTAAATAAAAACCAGCCCTCACTTAGGGAAAAAAAAACCCACACCCTTATCTGATTGACATCTCTCTCCATGGAAGAAGAGTTTATGGAATGAATGAATAAATGCATCAAGGAATGCACAAATGAATGGATTCTATTTGTAAAACACCCCCATTGCACTGTAGCAAGCTTCTAGAGAACAGTCTGAAAGCCCTACTCAGTACCATTTGGTTGGCAGTTGTGCTACCTTGTATTGTTCTCATTTTCAGTACAGCTTACATCTTCCATTAGCATGTTAAGACCCAGCTTTCTCTCTCCCACATGCCTACCCAGTGCCTGGCATATAGTTGGGGCTCTAAGTAATTTTTGCAGCTGCTTAGTAACTTGGCCCCAGCAAGCTCAGGGCACACGAGTTGACTGATAGGACAAAACTTGAGCTTCCTGCTGCTCATACAGGCAGCCCCCATTTCTTTTCTTTCTCTTCACCATTAGGTGAGGTCTGCAATTCAACAATGCCATATCCTTGGTGATCTTCAAGGAGCCCCGTCAGAACAGAGGCTCCAACAGGCCTTACTCTTAGTGCAGATCCAAACCCACAGTAGGCTGAGACTTTGGAGCCAGAAATGCATTGTGGGCCTCAGACGATCCATTTTAAAAAGTAGGCAAAAGCCCAAACACCACCTGTTTTCAATATGAGTGTCTTCATTACCAAACACACATTTTTACTTAGGCCTCAAATTAGGTCGAATGCTGAACCAGCCTCCAATTCCCCACCCGCCCAGCCCTCCCCAGAGCAGGGTTCTGCTTGTATAATCAGCTTTGCCTGGGCCATGGTGGTCTGGCTGGCATCCACTCATGGTGCCCTCAACCCTGAGTGCTCACTCAGCTTATCTGCTATCCACATAGCCACCGACAAGTCTTGCCACGTCACCAGACAGGCTCCTGTTTGTTATTAAAGCAGTGAATGGGATGAGCCATGCCTTCCCTCAGGGGAACAGCCAAAAGTATAGACTAAATGGAAACCATCTTCCTCTTGGCCAGTCATGACAAGGTTCTGGAGACCATCTTGGTGGCACGTTCTCTTGAGGATGTGAAACAGTCCAGCGGCTGGTGTTTTTCAGAGCTAATGAGTGATTTGGGAAACTTGGAAGCAGCCTCCCGCACCCTGCCCTTCCTCTCCACCCTTGCCTCAAATCCCTAAATGACAATGTCATTGCTTTGGCTGAAAACTTTTCTCCCTGTCAAAAAAATGCAGATGCTCCAGAAGAGAAAGCATATGGTAAGCCTCTAGGGCTTGGGGGTTGGGCGGTAGGAAGAGGCTATTACCTGGGAAGCTGAGGCGGCCTGGAATAAACCTGGCTTTCCTCACATTTTTTCCCCCAGAATTTTAGAATCTGTCAGTGGGAGATCACACAGATTGTGGCTCTGACTGGTCTGAGCATGCCAGTGGTGACTGCTGGAGAAGTATGTCATGAGTGACACGATGACAGAGCCCGATCTTTAAAGAAGCTGGATAAGAGCTAATGAAGCTTGCCACCAAGCTGCTAGGACTTCCTCATGCAGCCTTGCATCAGCCACTATGTGTTATACAGTCACAAAACCAGTAACTTAATAAAAGAGCAGAACTTGCACTTCCAAAGAGTGCTGGCTTCTTCCAAGTACACAGTTTCCTTGGGAGGCCATCAACTATTAGGTCCAGTCATGTTGTCACACTCATGTGACTTGAAGTACTAGTCACATGACCTGCCTTCAGAACCCATTTCTGAGCCATGTGAGAAAATCCGTTTCTTTCTTTCATAATCACATCTCATTTCTGAGCATAATTACTTACTTTGAGAATGAGGGAAACCCATGAGAATCTGGCTTCTTGGCACCTATATTACATGCAGAGGGATCTGTTGATGACAGAACCCTTTGCCCAGCGCTTCAGATGTGGCCTTTACTAACTTCCAGCTATTTAAAAAAATTATATTTATTATCAGAGGCAAGAGGTATGCCCCAAAGTGGGAGTGACTCCAAGTGTGCAGCAGGCTGGAAAGGCATTCCCTAGTTGCAGGAGCAGTGGCTAACCTCTTGAGGAAACAACCTAAATAGACACCATTGGAAAAATGATGGCAAGTCCGTTAAAGAAGAAGAAAGGCCAAGTGTGACTATTGGGGAGTGGGAGCAATTTTCTGAAGGGTGATTCCACAGGCTACGTCAAGCTCTTGGCCACAGCTAGCGAAGTATGAATGTGCATTAACCATATTTCTACAAAGCCAAAACCAAATCCAAAGCCCATGTCTAAACATGGAGTGGCCAAGTCCAAAGAAGGGAGATGGAGGGAGGAGTGGGGCTGCTGCAAGGATAGTGGCTTCAGAGTTGGTGATGGAGGAAGGGAAGATGAATCAGGAAAGTGGTGGAAGGTGGGGGGCAACATTATAGATGGAATCAACCTTGAAATAAAAAGTAATATCATGTCTCTGACAATGCATTAAATGCTCTGATTGCAGGGATATTTATTGGCACTCTTCCCAGCTGGTAATAGAAAAAAAAATCTTTCCATAGCATCATACTGAGATTTGAAAACAATTGACTGGTATCTATGATTCTGGTGAACCTGGGCAACTCCCTTTGGTGTGGTCAGGCAATGGTGATCCACATAGAGAAGAATAGAGTCACTGGGACACAAATGGTCTCTTGATCTCTACCCTAGGTCCTTCCTGAGATGCTGCCCCCAGTCCCTACCCACTGCAGCACAGCAGTCAATGCTACCAAGCCCCTGAACTGTCTTGGGCAAGGTGGGAGCCATTGGTATTCCCCATTCATCTGGATTAATATGAACACACCAAATACACCATCCTATTCTTGCTGTGTGAGGTGACACCAAGGGAAATGATCCCCTCCTCCCACAAGGGCAACCAATAATTCAGCTAGGCTTCTTCAACCTAATTGGAGAAGGAGCAACATGGAGTCCACGTACAATGACTAGTTTCAAAGCTAATACCACAAGGCATTTCCTCAAAACATTCCCCCCCTCAAATGTTAGTTATTAGCTTATGCTATGGTCTAATCTGTTGCTAAAATTTAAACCTTTCAGGCCAAAAAAGGATTTGAATTATGAAAAATATCTTAAGATCTTAACACAGACAAGCCAAAATTTCCCAGAATTATTTGGTTGTTTATTTTTTTAAGTATCTCTTGGCAATACATATGAATCTGCAAGGAAATTTTAGTTAGAAACATCTGAAAACTTCCATTTCCAGTGGAAACAGTGACAGCAACTTCAAAGGCCCTGCCACCTAATCACTGAGCAAACAGTACATGTGTGTATACTTTGGAGATGGCAGAGAACTCTTCCTAATGTTTAGTGCTGCCTAGAGATAGAAAACCATCAGAAGTAGTGAGATTCTTGTCACTGGAGGTGTTCAAGAAGTAGCTGAGCATCACTTGGCATGACTATTGTAGAGGACCATCACACATCAAGGATTCAAGATTGACTTGGATGAATTTTAAGGGACCTGGATATTGAGTTGAGTTGGCAATGAATTGATTTCTGTGGAGCTTTGGAATCCCTGAAGCTCAATTAAGTTCCCTATCCCTGCCAAAGTTGCTGATGGCTAATACACTGACATAGTGTTCCACTTCTTCATCCCAGATGTAGCAAGAGTGCCCTATACTCCTACTAGTGTTACTCTCTGGTAGCTCACAGGTATAGCCAACCCACTTTTTTGCCTACCCAATAGTCATTCCTCCTTTCTTCCTTGTCAGTCAACACCTCATTGGTTCACTGTCTGTCCTCCTCTTTGCAGCCATGTCTTTCAGATAGGGCTGGCCTCAGACCAAGACATGAATCTTGGTTAGCTTTTATACTCAACAGCTTAGGGCATGTGAACTGATTCTAGGCAATGGGAGGCGAGGGCATATTTACTGGAAGAGGGTACCTTCTAGGAAAGATTTCTTAGCTCTTCAAAAGAGACTTGAGGAAAAAATAATCTCTTATTGCTACCAACAGAAACTGGTATGGGAAGATGTATTGATACTACAACTGTTACAGCCATCTTTTTTTTTTCAGTTTTATTGAGGTTTTGCAACCATCTTTCAATCACGAGGGAAGCTATCTAACATGCTGAAGTTGGCAAAGTTGAAAAATGGAAAGAATCTGGATCCTCGGTAATAACATTAAGGAATAATCGTCCCTGGAGCTTCCCTACATCGTGGCTTCTTGTTATATGAGGTGAAAGATCAGTTATTGTTTAAATAATTTTGAGTTGAATTTCTCCTTACTGGGAGCCAAGAGCATCTTAACTAATACCACAGTCTTTGATGGGATCTTGTCTCTCAACATGTTACAGAGATGTGGTGAAACCACTGTTTTCATCCATGTGGTCTGGGCCAGAAAATTGTAGGAAAGACATACAAGGGGAGTACTCAGAACCACCTTAACTTCAACACTGGTCTATAAGCATGCCCATACCTGTATCCTTCCTCAAGCTTCCTTGTGGTATGATCATGCTCAGGTAACTCCTTGATCCCTTACAAAATGAGACTTCTACTAGGCCCACCTCACTGACTCTCCACACTTACCTGGCCTTTTCTGGAGTCTGGGGTACGGTGGGCTCCATTTAGGGATACTAAAGCCTAACCTGTCAGAATGGCAAGATGATTGCAGTCTAAGGCAATTATCTGATTGTTTTTTCCCCAGTATTTTTCTAGCGGTGCTTCTGATTGATGGCCCAACAGGGCTGGATGTCCTGCATCAAAGATCAGGCTCAAAATCCCTTTGCTTAGGCTAATGAATCTCAAAGTGTGGTCCCCAGACCAGCAGCATCAGCATCACCTGGGAACTCGGTAGAAATGCAGATTCTCAGGCCCACCCCAGGTTGACTGAATCAGAAATTTTGGGGGTGGGCCATAGCCATCTGTGGCTTATCAATCTTCCCCCAGAAGATTCTGACACATGTCAAACTGGAGAACCACTGCCCTAGAACTTGGTTATTGCCACGACTGGTAATTGGGTGTGGGGGGAGCTTCCCAGGGCTCTAACTTGATTATTTGATACTGCACGGACCCCATCTCCTTCTGTAATTATACTTTCACTGCTGTGACTCTTTGATTGTCTAGCTCCTTCACTAGTGGTGAGCTGTACCAGAATGGACACCAAATCTATTTTGCTTGGTTATTGTATCCTCAGTGCCTAGCACAATGCCTGGCACATAGTATGTACTCACTCAACATTTGTGGAATTTGTGGACCACAGAAATCATTGGATGGCATATTTAGAGCCCTACAAAATTCAGCACATTCCTAAGGTATTTATCTGTCACGATGTTCAAATTATACAATGTTTTCTCTCTCAGCTGGGCACAACTGGTAAATTGATTTTCACATTTTCCCAAGTTGAAATCAGCAACAAAGACAACTTCAAATTAGTCCAGAATGTGACTTCCACTCAGCAAGCCAGCACGCTAAAGAGCCATGGGTATTGGCTATTGCTCATTACAGGTTATGTTTTGAAGTACACTTTCCTTTATTCACTTTTTGACTTGACTCTGCGAAACACTAATGACCCCAGGGCCAGTCTAAGGAAACATACAAAGTGCCTAAAAGGCCCTTGGCACCAGCCCACCCCTACGCAATCCCTGCCCTTCCAAGACCATTTTGGATTCTTTGGGGGAAATACAGATGGTAATTCAACCCTGGGAAACAATTCTGCATAGCTTGCTACTTTCTCCCTGGCACCTCTGGAACCAGAGAAGCTGCTGCAGCTTCACTATGTGACCAGGAGAGAAGAGCTTTCATTTACAAAGGAGATGGAAACTCCCCAGAAATTCAGAGACTGACTAGAAATTGGCAATCGAGGTGGGCTCAGTGAGGTGGGGGTGGGGTGGGCAATCAAGAGAATGACAGGTGCTCACCTGAGCGTTCTGCCTGCCCACCTCATAGGAGAGGCTTAGCGCGTGGAATTCTCCTTCCCTAGCTGCACTGGTGTGTTTTAGGAATGGAGGACAGTGAAAGGGCAGGGTAAAGGGGCCATTGGGAGCTTCTCCTGTTTTGAACCCTTAAATTATGTCATTATGAGAGACTTAGAATCTTTTCTTGCCAGGAAGAACTCAGTCTTATACTCTCATCTGCTCGTTTTCTATAAAACTTCAGCCATAAGGTTTTGATCGAAGAGCAGCTTTCCTGCTTTCACTTGGAAATAGCAGGTGTATAAGCCAGCTCCACTCTAAATGTGTAGCCCGCAGAGAGGGCACTGAGAGTGCAGATGGGGCCAGGGTTCGTCTCTGAGTTCCTGCAGCTGGAGCTTCATCCTGTCCAGGCTCCATCCCAGGCCCACTACCACATTGGGGCTCACTGGCCAGGCCTCAGAAATGCAGTCATCCCTCATCCAGGAGCCTGAGTGGATATGGAGCCTGGTGAGCCAAGCCCTGTGATGGAGCTGGCACCCTAGTCCCCTAGAAGGGTACTCCTTGTCTTGGAACACCATTGCGCTTTCCAACTCCCAAAATCCTGGTGTGTGCATCTTCCGGTATTTCCTCATAACCACTCTGCAATAGACAGGGAAGGGACTGAGCTCTTAAATAAGACAAAAGCCCAGAAATAAGTCAAGCAGCTGCTTTATAGTTTACAAACTGTGATCTAGGTCACCCAGGGGTAACATGACATAACCACTTTGGGTGGCAGGAGGCAAGCAGATAAAGGTTCCTCTGCCCTTTCCAACCCTCTCATCACAGTAGCTCCTCCTTAATCTGATAATATATTTGGCCCACTCATCCCACTAGCTGGCTGCCTAATGCTTGAAGAGGTTTTTCAACACCCCTGTAATCCAGATCTCTGCAGGATGGTGACTGGGGAACCAGACTCCAGGGACCCTTCTCTGAGTTTCTTTCCAGAGACAGGAAGCCAGAGCAGGATAGAGTGGCCCGAGATGCCTGAGAGCTCTGGAATGCCTGTGGGGACAGGGCTATATAGGTGAGCTGGAAGCAGTGCTTGAAGAAATTTGAAGATAATGCACGTGGCTTGTCAGAATTCAAGGGTGTGATAGGGTGGAAGGCTGGGAGGACCACGTTAAATGTGTTTGACTGCATTCTGAGCCTGGACATCCAGAAAGTACCCCTTGTGTAGAACTAGGTTATATTCACCAGAAAGCTCCAAATGAAGATCATCTGGAGGAGGCTAGATTATCAGATGCAAAGGAAGCTGAACCCCTTCACTTTGCACAGTGCAATGCAATAGCAAACCCAAAGACAACCCCATACAATCCATGCTGCATACTTCTACTTACACATTTATACACTCTGGGCATCACGTCAAGTCCTATTCAGGAATTTGCATTAGATCGTGCCCACTTGAATTGTAAATTGCCTTGCCTGGCTTTTGAGGGCTTCATACTCTGAACCCACCCTTCCCTAGTCTTTTACTAGCAAACCCATCGCCTCTGCTTTTTAGACATATTTCCTTTCTACTGTTTCACTACTCACTACCACCCCTAGACCGCATTTCGTCCCACCTCCCTAACCTTACTCCTGCAATTCCAAACCAGCCAGTACTTTACTGAATGTATGGGGCAACCTGTAGCACTCAAAGAGTACAAAGAACCAATGATGGGTCCTGCGCGCAAGCTCACAAGAGAATTCTCTCCTCCCCTCCTGGCAAATGCAGCTAGAGCCCTGCCTCCTCCGGGATGTCACCCTGACCACTGCCGTGTGCACTGCTCTCCCTTGATCTGCAGACCAGCTAAGAGTTTATGTATTCACTGGCTTGTTTCCTGGGTGAGCCTTGTCTCCCCAATGGAATTATGGGTTTCCTGAGGATGAGGACCCCACATTAATTTACATCCTCTCTTTTGTCCTCCCATGCAGAGACCAAGGTCAGACGTGTCATAAATCATATTACTGCCTCAAATTCCATGTGGTTTTGGAAGCCCACACATCCAGAGCCAGAGTGACTGCCATTAGAGACCTCTGCTAACCAAGAACCTCTCTAGGTACTTCATGTTTGGAGTGTTTCAGTATAAGGACCTTCAAATTCTTTGGTTTGCCTTACAGTTCTCCAAAAGGGACCTTAGTAGACAAATTGTGCAATGTGGAGCATACAACCCAGCAGCCACGTCAGATGCTGCTTCACTCCTCCATACCACTCTGATCCACCTCTGAAGTTCAGGGCTTTTGATCACCATCAGCTGGTCACCATCAGCCAATAGCACCTTTGGTTTAACAAATTAATAAGTCACTACTCTGAGTAAGGTAGAACTCCTTTGTTCAAAATGGATCATTTACTTTTTTTTTTTAATTAAACTTTATTGGGGTGAATGACTCTGGGTGGTGAACACACAATGGGATTTATAGATGATGTAATACAGAATTGTACACCTGAAATCTATGTAACTTTACTGACATTTACTTATTCTAAGGGGCCAGTTTGCATTTAGTTCTAGGAATTCACCCTTCCCACAGCACCCAATTCATAGCTTTGAATTACCTTGCCTCTCAGCTTCTTTGCAGACTAGTGAGGAGCCATCACGTGCCTTTCACTTGGAGGCAGAGCCTCAGTCCCTGCAGGTCTTAGGTGTTTCTCTCTACATCCTGTGTCGGTAATGGCCAAACAACAGAGTCTGAGGACCCCTAGATCAAGAACTTGCCATTCCCCCCACCCATATACTGCTTGATGGGCAAGCTGGGACATATGTTCAGGAAACCAACAAAAGCGCCCCCGGTTCCTTCCCTGGGTAGAAAATGTCAAAATCTCTTGTCCCTAATGCAGTTTTTTTTTTTAATCTGATTTTGACTTTTCTAATGGGCACTAAGACCAGTCCAGCGAGCGAAATACCTGTCTACAGCAGTGCCTGTTATCTGGGTTCTGTGTGTCCAATCTCTGCCTCAGGTGTAATTTTTAAGGTGGAATCTTGTCCAGAGCTCCTTAAGAAGCTGAGATTATATCCACTGGGACCCATTTATCCCAGATGTATTCACCTCACAAAGCCCCACCTGATTAAGCAGGTATGAATTTTCCCTATGTAAACCGAGGTATTTTTCTCAACGGATTGTGTTTGCCTAAGTGCTCAGTAAGTTGACCCTCCCCAACAAGGCAGCTGTCAGGGCATCCCTAGGGCCCTTTCACACAGGGTCGTATGAGGCTGTCCTGGAGAGGAAGGAAAGGATCACTGGACTTAATGTCGGTTCTTCCAGAACTAGCAAGTAGGGGCTACATGGTCCCCATGCACAATCATTTGAGCTCTTTTGGCATTGAAATGCACCGAGCAAGAAGCCACTGTGTGAGCTTAGAAAACCTTTTCGTCATCAAGATTTTCCATGTGGTCCTTGACTCCTCCTGTATCCAGGTCAGCCAAGTCAACCAGTATCTGCCATAACCCTTAATTTAGCCACTCTGCAGGGCTAAGACAGCTGATATGCGGCAAGCCTGACAAGCTCGTCCCTTCCTGTTTATTTAGATTCTCTGGAATAAGGGGAAAGGATAGTTGAAGGGAAAATAGCACCTGAAATAAATAGGCTCTGGCGGCAGACCAATAGCCTCTGTTCTAAATCTGCTTCTTGCATTTCTTGCCTGTCTCCCCTTGTACAAGTTACCTAACTTGTTCAAGTCCTTTCATGCATCTGTAAAATGGAGCAATTTCTACTCTGCAGGATCTTCTGAGATAATTGACCTAGCCTGGTCTTAGTGCCAGGCACACAGTTCTATCCCATCTCACGGCTCAGTCAAACGATTACAGGTGAACAAACAGCAAATAACTACTTTTCTTTTTACAGTAAACATGTCCAAATAATGGTTTGTTGCTGCTGCCAGAGTTTGTTCCAAACTATTCATAACTGAAAGTGTAAAGTAACCATTTTTCATTATAGTTTAAAAGTGAGAGCAAGGGCATTGAAGACCTTTAAAGGAAAATTCAGTGAAAGAGGTTTGAGATCCTAATGGGTGTTCAGAAAACCACCCACTGACTGAGTATTTATTTGTGACCAACCTGGTACCCACTGCCCTGAACAGTGAGTCACCAAGAACAGTGGGTATTGCCCATTTTAGGTTATGGATGCTAATAATGAAAAGCAAATCCCAGGCAGTGGTAAATCTAAGAAATTCTATCTGGAACGCATTTTATATGTGCACGTGTGTATTTTTTTCTTGGCAGGAGACTTACCTTCCTAATTACGTTTCCCTTAGGCTATCATTAAAATTAGTCTGCATTCCCCAAGCACACACCTCTGACAGCAGGGGGAAGGCAGCCCATAAGGGACAGGGTAAAGTCTACCTTGCATTAAGTGTTTGAAAATATACAGATACGAGTACATCTGTGTATAGATATGATTGTACACATACACACACACACACACAGACTTCCAAAACTGTCATGTAAGAAACACAGTAACACAGAGTGGCAAGGAAGCTTTTGCAAAACTTCCCCAAAGCTCACAGAACAAGACCATACAACCCTTTAGAAAGCACCTTGGGCCATCACTCACGTGCCTTATTAACCACACTATCAGCTTTTACCTGGTAGGATTAATGCATGAAAACCTTTCCCCCAAAAAAAATCCTGTGCTTTTTTTCAGAATTCCTAACATTTCTTTAAGAAAAGTCAAAAGCAGATTAAACTGTGCATTTAATTCCACACATGGACACTCATGCTGAGAAATGGATTTCTATTTCTGCAGATTTTACTGATTAATGCTGAACTTTTAGAAGTCTCTTTAGACACTGATGAACAGAAATTCAACCCTAGGTGAAAACTGAACTTGGACAATTATTTACATATTCTAATGACTACTTTACCACTGGACAGATAATTTTTGCAGTAACCAAGAAGATCTAGTGACACGTTTTCCTAATACTACTGTCATCTTTATCCTGTGTGGCAGTTGATGCTGCTTCAAGGAATTTAGGATTGAGTGCACATTAGAAGTACTTCACTCTAATAGGATGAGTAAATTCCAGAGCACATTTCCTTTGAATCATCCCCCAGCATTAACAGTGGTATCAACGTGCTGTGCTCTAAGAGGACCTTCCCAGTTGCTTTGGCCAATGTCTTCTTCACTGGTAAAAATATGGAAACCAACTACCAAAAATTAACCTTAACATGAACAGAGAGCATCCTGATTGTTCCCTTCAGGGTTATAGCACTCTAATGCCCAACTGCTCCTGGTTCAAATCAATGTTCGTTTTTTGAAAAAATACGTAATCTGGGCCAGAATGCAGTAAAAATCCAAAATGTGGTACCACTGAGAAGCAATGCCTTTAGAATAGGAATTTGTATCTTTAGGGACCACTCCTCTCTATACTTTTTAAGTTAACCTAAAACAATAAGACATTATAGGGCATACTATGCTACATTTCATGCAAAAAAGAGGGAAAATAAAAATGTCTAACTGCATTTGCTTGTACATACTGGGAGTACCAAAAAAACGTGTCCTCATTTTAAATGATGTTATCTATGCTCAAGCAATAGTTCACTGTAATCAGAAGTGTCTGGACACTGATGGTAACCACTTTGAGCACCTCTTGTCATTGCAGAAGTCAAACGTGACTTGTATTCATCTTCTGCTATCAGTATATATTGAGTATTACAATTAACACAGTTTTTTCCTTTCTTAAAATGTGTATACATTTTTTGGCACCCTCTGTGTATAAAGAAACTTTGGAAGAAGATATATGTATATCTCTTCTAATAATAAGTTTACCTAGGGCATGGGGGTATCTGGGCAGATGGGCATGACTGGGAGGAAAACTTTCACTCTGTACCAATATATGTTTTGGTTTTTAAATCCTGGCAATGTATTACCTATTTAAAATCCAAATCAGACAAGTAAATCTATAGCATTGGCCTTACTGATGGACTTGAATTCCTACGTTACCATATGTCATCTTTCAGATAGTTTTCACATATATAAAAATGATTTTTAGAACAAAATAATTAGGAGCTTAAAAGTAGAAACTGAATTTGTAAAGTGTATCACGAATGCAGAGTTATGTTTTTTCCACTAAGTTCTAAGCTGGATGAATTATCTCGGTGCTTTTTTTCTTATTTCTAAAAAGACCGAAAGTTCTATTTGGTAACTTGGCATTTGCCTGAGTGAGAACACATACGCACAAGCCTCCTGTAGTAGATATTATTATTAACATACTACTTTTTAGCTGTGCAAATAGACATATTCTGCCAACAACAGAAGAGAAAGTAGAATTTTGTGCAGCACCATCTATACCTACTTTTATTTTGGTTCTGTAGTCACAAATGATAAATTTTACTTCATGTAAACTGTTAGATTTCTAATACCCAGTAACTAAAGTTTAAAAATGCAAGTCAATTTTTTGCACTTTTTCTTTTATCAAGATAATAGGTGCTAATTACCGATTGTTTTTGAAATAAAATATAAATCTAAGAGTCACAAAACATTTTTCCTTAAGGTAGAGAGTGGGTGAAGTGTTTGAATGAATAATTTAAAAATGACTTTGTAACACACAAACCTTTCACATGCTATTAACTGAGACTTTGAAAAAGTCAGTTCTCCTAACAGAGCTTTTATTCTACCTCATACCGTGAACTCTTAAGGTTTTAAAATATTCAACTTGCCTTTATTCTTTTTTTAGGGGGTGGAGGGAGTCTGCCAGCTGGTTAGAAGCCAAGAGTTATCCAGTCAGACCTGAATGGAAAAATCTAGGATTTGTTTATTTCATAGTTCAAGTTCAAAAGCAAGAGACAATTTAAATAATAAAAGAGTAACAGAAAAAAAAATGCAAGGAAAGAAAACAAATCAGTAAGAGTCCAGAAGAACCTTCAAGAATATTTAATTCGGAAAATGTTATTGGTTTAGAGAACTTGACTGAAAGAAAACAGCTGGGCAGAGTTCAAGGTTTTAAATTAAAAACAATCTAACAAGGTCTATGGGGATAACTCTTTGAGCCACATTTTGCAGACCAGATTCATTTCTACCAAGTAAAAGTAATAGCAGTCTAAGCGAAAAAGGAAATTCCTCACAACTGAGGTAGTTACTAAATATCAGCACATTTTCCAAGTTCTCACAAGGCAGCTTAGCTATTTACAATCCACTTTTCCTCAAACATAAATGGAGTGCCTTTTCAATTTTATGTCTTATATGATTTGTGTGTGTTTTTTTAAAAAAAAACCACTTATACACACCAGCCAGAATATGCCTATTTTATTAACATCATGCTTTAATAAATAACTGGCTACTTCTAATAAAATTAAGCCTCTGTTTACAACAGCCTCCAATATGCCATTTTGACCATTCTGCAGAATTTGGTGTAAAAAGTTGAATGAATTGTAGACCCTGAGCTATCAAGTAATTATGCTTCAATATAAAAATAGAGAATTACTCTTACAACTGAAGATTGAACAATAACACAAACAACCTCTGTGTGGGTTTTAATGTCTGTAGAACTGGATGGGATCTTAATGGCTGTCTAAAGCAGGAAGAGACTTGCAGAATTTTATTTTTTCTGAAGACTTTTGGGATCTCCTTTAAAAGTGATTTGTTACATTCTCATAGTTTTATACGCTGTCATTTGGTAAGGACACAAGGAAAGGGCTTCTAAGGGGCTAAGGCAGTTGTTAGTCTTTGGCCTGGGACAACAGATATGGCCTTTGCCAGGTCACCCACATGGCTAAGGGTCACCACTAAGATGTCATCTTCTCGGCTGTACCTACTCCCACTATTCCCACCAAAACAAAACAAAACAAAACAAAAAACAAAACAAAATAAAGACCCACAGCACATGGAAAAAATCTGAACACCCAGATTTACCCCAAGTGGGTTTCTTGGCTGATGGGATAGCACACTGCTGAGAACCACTGCAAGCCCTTTGCCTTTATGATCAGAGGAGGCTGAGCAAGAAATAGACTCAAATAAGACACCTTAGAATCTTTTATAAAACCGGGATCCCAAAATGAATGCAAATACAAATATTTACACAGACAAAAACTTTGCTCAGAGTGTCAATGATATTCCCTGAGCCCAGGCTGTACCCACCCTGATTCTAGCTAGCCCCAGACAGCTCCCTCTGTATGGCTGGGTTTGAAATCTGGAACATTGTAACAAGAGGGACCAAATGAGATAGTCGATCGCTTATTTCTGCCATCAGGATATCAATTCAAAGAGGGTCAAGTATGGACACAAAGACCAGCACACAGTGGCTAAACAAACAAACAAAACAAACAAATAAAAAATCCCACCCCTAAACTCAGTGTGAACATGTGATAACTGGGACATCCTGAAAGGCCTTCTATCTTTCTAGGGAAAATGTACCAACAATCTTCTAAATGAGTTACACTTTAAGCGGGTTCAAGGAATGGACCTATAGGTGATCTTAGTTTATGGAATTCAACTCAACCAAAGTGAGTGAGTCTGCAGTCTCTTCCAGTCACCAGCTATAAATGAAATGTAACATTCTTGTACTGAAGCTTGAATACACCCTGACAAGTGGCTTAGAAGCCCACTTGTGCCTTCACATTCTGTCCTCACTGAATAACAAAAAAACAAAATCGCCTCCTCTTCTCTCCAGGTAAGGCAACTAAAATGACAGGGATAAATGGAAATTTTACTGATTGTTGGGCTTTTTCTTTTAATAAGATAACGTGATAAATAAAACCTGCTTCTGTACAGCTATTTAATATTTCAGAAATACGTACATGTTACATGCCAAGAAAGGACCCTGGTTTTCTTGTAAGAAACAAGGTGAGATCATCATTGAAGAAAAAGAACCCACAAACACAAACAAAAACGAAACAAAACAACAACAAAAAAAAACAAGAGTGAGAAAATCACAAATGCACAACTAACTACAGTTCTGTACCTACACTGCTAGCCACGTTTAAACATGATCTGGGGAAGCAGAACTGACTTTACATACGAGTCCCCTTTTCCAGCAAAACTGAATGAAAAAACAAGGTCAGCATTTTTTAAACCAGTGGCCACACAGTAAAAACTGTACATTGTTGTCCATTCATTTAAAAAGCAAAGTCACTAGGATGGTGGTGTAAAAGTGATAACCGGTGCCTTTTTACTTTTTGATGAACACTTTTTCCTCTCTGATTGAGAATTATCTCCACTCTCTCTGCATAACCAGGAACAAGATGCAGAAGATAGTGAGGAGGTAGGGCTGTGCCCTAACACGGGCACCAGCACGGCTAGCTTTATCGTTGGCATTCTTCCCAGAGTGGTCAGTTGCATTGTATTCAAGCTCCGAAGGGCAATGCTGGTACTCGCATCCACTTCCACTTCCTTCTCCACTGTTTTCATCACCTATTAAAAAACAACAAAAACAAAACAAAAACAAAGAGACTTCATTCCACTTGTTCTCTTCACAAGACATACAAGAACAGTTTGTACTTTAGAACCACAAGTGCTTACTGATATCAAAGAAGTCCACATCATTCCCATTGTAAGCATTCTTCATTTTACTGGTCATGACCCGAAGAGCCATGATTTGACGAAGGATCAGTATGTCGGGTTTGCTGGTGTCAACCTGGACCTCGGGATTACTGACCTGGTTGGCCAGGCCATTTCCTGTCACTGCAAACAGGTACCTGAAATGAGAATGACCCCACGGAGACAGATGATCAGTAAAACAAAAAGTTACAGAAGATCAAAGATTTTGACCTAGATGTTAGTATTTCCATTGATTACAATTAACTGGAAGTCCTTCCATTTCTTGTGAACTCGAATTTCTCCTTTTCCTGGGTATTTACCTTGTTTCTCCAATTTGACCATGACTTTTTTGAAAGCTACCTATTTTGCAGAGGTTGGCAGGTCAAGCGTAAAGTGCTGATAAAGTGGGTACTTATTTAAGTTACTGAGTGTACAGGGGAGGGATACAGGGCAACATTAAATAAGAGAACGAGACCTTTTAAGAGCTGGTACTTTATGGGGCGAGGCAATTGGGCAAAGAAACACAGGTATTAAGTATTTTTTAAATGATACTACTGAAAACAGCTTTGTCCCTGGTTGGAGCACAAATGCCAGAATATGACTACTACCACAAACGTCTGCCCCAGTACAAGTATTAAGAGCTGGGTGCTTTCCCAATACTTATACTGCAAAGCCCATTACTATGTCTAGAAATTTCCACGTTGTTGCTACCCACTGTGAATTGCTTCATGATGCCTCCCTCGATTGACAACTGAGAAAACCCTCTTTGAAGGTTGCCAGCCATCTAGGAAGGGAGAGATTGCAAATCCATGCAACGGAGGCTAACCTGCTTTTGCCTTTTCCATTCCAGCAGTCATCTTCATTGCCATTTCCTGCAGCCATCCTCTCATCATTGCAAACATTGCTAGGAAGAGAGGACCAGAACTTCTTGGCCTGTTTCAGCTTCTCCTTGACATCAGTAACCTAATTAAGAAAAGAAGAGAGAGACCCCTGTAAAACAACACAAAACCACCTTACAGATATGCCTTTTGATCATTTCTAAAGTATATTCAAAGTGATAAGCAAGTCACTTTCGACTTGAGTCACTACAAAAAAATGAAAATCAAATTTATTCTTGTAAGTATAAAATCCACTCAAATGAATTAATAGTTGAAATGTTCTGAATGAATTGCTGGGTCCATTGTCCACTCTACCTCCCCATTATAACTACCATCCGAGGCCCACCAGGTTCCATGCCCTGCAGATACAATGAGACACAGTCTCTTCTTGCAAGCCTTTTATATTCAGGATCAAGCGTATTATATATCGTCCACTCTGAAACTTGCCTATCACTGCACTCCCTCCCCTCCTCTCTGTTCCCCCCTACTACTATGTTTGCAACATGTTACTGTGTATAAAGCAGTTTGCTTCCATTTTCTTGTCCTTCTCCCATCCCACCATTTACTAAACATCACCTTAGTTAGTATGCTGGAATGTCTGCATTTTCCGCTCTGTTGGGGCTTATTGAGAACAAGGGTCTGTCTTATTCCTGAGCCACCCTATAACCAGCAGTGATGGGCTCACAGTAGATGTTTAGTAAATACATGGTAAAACAACAGGGAGTTTTTGAGATAAGACTTATCGCGTCACATTTCCTAAACTACGTATGAACTTTCTGAGCTAGAAAATGAGAGGCAGATTTACTGACGCTCACATGCAATTTGCTTGAAAAGTTTCACCCAAAAGACCCACGCTTGTAAGTCTTCCCTAAAATTGCATTTTCAGCAAATGTTTTCAGTTCTTTGTCATTAAACACGGCCATTTCTGCCCAAGTGCTCACCAGTCGGTCCAAACTAGTGCCAGCTGCTGTGGTCGGGCGTTCCTCAGGGTGATATGGTCTGAAGCGAGCACTGAAAGCACTTTCAGAGATGGAACGGGAAATTCGTCCAGCTGGGAGAGGTTTGGGGGGTCCACATCCCTGGAAAACCTGCATTGGAGCAAGTGTGATCATATTAGGGAAGTCACATCATGAGCTGGAGGGGGCCCCTGGAGCTCGTTTCCAGTATCCTGCCTTCATTACCTTCTGAGACACTTGCACACTATTCTCCTGCATGTTCATTATAGCATCAGAAATCTTCACATCGATAGGATCCATGACTGACTCGATGTTGAAAGGGCCCTCCAGCCTCTCCGCCACCATCAGCATAGCATCTGACATGAAGTTTGGGGAAGAATAACACAGCATAGAAAGTAAATCATTAGTTCAGCCTTGGGTAATCGGCCTGATTATTTTACTGTCTTTGTTTCCTGTGGGGGTGGGGGAGAGGCACTCATCATAATGAATTCATGTTTTCATACCTATTTCTATTACACCCAACTCCATTAAGTATTGCTAGCTCTCTAAAGTGTAAAGTGGCCAGATGAATGATTCATTCCACAGCAAGGAAACCCAATCAGGAATCTTCTATTATACTGATTATTCATTCCTTCGTGTGTCAAAGGCTGTCACTGTAAGGCTCTAAGCTAGCTCCCAGCTGACAAACTAAGGCTGGAGGCTGAATAACATGCCAGTTCTCCCAGAATTCCCAGGATCTTTTCATTTCAGGTTCCATTTACAAGAGTCAAATACACATCTGTTAAAATCCTGGCATACCAATTCTTTATTATTATTTTTTAATGAAACCCTTGCACATGGTTGAGTGTGCAGTTAGAAAATGCAAATAAAAGTATTTCTAGGAATTCTAATGACGTCAAATAATGAAATTTTGAACAATGCAATTTCTGGAGTAAGAAAAACTTCATGTTTCAAATATAAGGGCCTCAATTTATTTTAAAGCAAAAGATGTATCTCTTTGTATTTGAGTGAAAAGACAACACAGGACACACAAACCATGTACTCACAGTGTGCCTTCACTAATTATTCTGCAAGTCACTTTTATATGCTGGAAGAGTCTCGAATTTTTTTAGTACACATTGAATCTCTTAAACAAAATACGCTATACTTGTTTTCTTGCCATGTATGTTTGTTGGGATTATGAGATTTTGTATTTTGGTCTGATACTCACTGGATAAAATTAGAAATGTAATCATGTTCTCTCCCCTTTACACTCTAGTGCTTAAAGCACGGCAGGAAAAGGAGAGTTAGGCTCACATTATCCACAGGATTCGGGCAGTCTAAGGACAGCTGCTAGAAAGAAGGACTACAGTTTCCAGAAGATTGTGTGTCCTTCTCAGAGAACACTGCAGGCCACAGCTGAACTTCTACCTAAGCTTTCTAGTGAAAAGAAGTTTCAGCATCAGCATATCAATGAAACCAAATTTGGTCATCAACCTTTCACCTTCAACCTAGAACAAATGCAACACAGCATTTTAAAGCACAGGGTCATTTCTCTAAACTGCAATTCCGATGTCACAAACCACAAATAGATTTCCGTGAAATGCAATTTTTTTTAAAGTAATAACAAATGAAGTTTCAGATTGCATTGTGGTAAGCGCCAATAAAATGACGCTTCCAACCTCTAAGTAAAGGCTGCCAGCATGAATATACCATTGTACTAGAGGAGAGAAAAAATGCTTTTGATGTGCTAGCAAAAGGAGACTTTTGTAAACAAGTGGAGCACAACTTAAATGTGTTCATCACTGTCAAAGCAGCAGGGCTGCCACGTACAGAAAGCACATTCCTTCATAGCTGAGAAGTTGGCCCTTGCTCCAAATAAAAATATTATGAATAGACAGATAATAAACATCCAAAATGCAGATTTTAAGCAAGAGAAAACAGCACATTTTGTAACTACTTATTCCCCTAGTGGCAAGGAAAGGCCAGATCACTAATGTGTTTGTGAAAGACTGAAAGGAAACATAAACCCCAATTCTTCTGGCTGTTTGGCGTCTTTGTAAACTCTGAGCCGGCTGGCCATACACAAGGGCCTGGGAATGGAGAGCGAAGCCGGGCCTTTGTTGGGGCCGGTGCCATGGCGTTGCGTGTTGCGTGGCTGAAGAATGCGAACGAGGGTGCACTCTGCCTATGGCCTGCAGCCCAGAAGCCAAAGCTGCCCCTAACCTCTGGGGGAAGAAGTCATGATTGGCTATCAACTGGGCTCTTCCTTGAAGCAGCCAGCCCTCATTAGATGCGCCAAGCGAAATCCAAAGATCGTTGGTTTGGAGTTTAGGTTTTCTTCTGGTTGATCTAGGCCACGGGGCTCTTGTTTATGGGTTATTTGACTGACTGCCTCCTGCCGGGAACTGGCTGGTGTCCCCACCAGCAATCTAAATACCCCAATACTAAATTCCCACTGGCAGCAACCTGTGATATTAGTATGATTGGCTAGGAGTCAAACATTAACACTACTACAGCATGTGATAGAGAACAAGGGTCTCCTAGCTAAGCATCATTTATGGCTCTCCAGAAACTGCCTTTTCTGGTGGTGGGAGTATTGGGGCAGTATTTGGTTTAGTTTTCAAACTGAGGGTTTCATATCACCACCCTCTTCCAGAACCAACTCCAGGGTGTTTCAAATATTTGGATCTACCTTGATAAAGGCCAACAATACCTTAATAGATGCAATTAAAGAGAGGAAAAGGGAGGGCATGGCAGCCAGAAGGCAGGTTTGGAAAACTCATTCTTGGTCTCTTAGAAGGTCTGGTCCAACTGCAGGATTTCAGTGCCGAGGATACCAGCATTGAGTTGTTCCCCCCTCCCAAACAACAAAGCACCCCCTTCTCACTAGGGAGAGTGATTCCTTTTGCATGGTGCCACCAATAATCAGAAACCCACATCTACAGCCTCATGACCTGACTGGAAGAACAAAAGTTAGTTTCCCGATTTAACTCAAAGATATGATTTAAAGAAGGGTGTGTGTGTGTGTGGGGGGGAGCCCTTGATCATTCATTAACTGCAATCACTTAAAGGAGAAAGAAAAATTCCTTGCAAAGAAAAAAAAAATAACTTATAGCAGAGGCATGTAAATTGGGACTGAATTCTGCAACCACAGAGCAAATTAATTAAACCCTTGTGAAAATTCATGAAAAAGCACTGGAGATTAACAATGTCTATTATTCTTGGCCTTTTCTATCAGCTTATTAAAAATAAAGAATAAAATATCCATTAAAAATGAAGTTTAGATACAATTATACACCTCATCCCTCCAAAAAGTGTAATTTAAAATAACTGACAAAAATTGATTTAGAAATCCTATCAATTTCTGCTTGGGTTTAATTTTGTTTCTTGAAAGATAACAAATATAATTTTTAAAACACCCCAGAACAGTAACTTAAGTCCTCCTTGTTGTAGAGCTCCTGGTTGGAAACATTTATTAAGCAAGCCAGAGTATGGTTTTGCTTTTTGATATGGCCCTGCAAACTCTTGGAAAAATATGTAGAAGAATTTGCATTTTGATACAGGATATGAGTTACCGTTTTGTCCAGAACATTAGAATAATAGAATAGTGCAAGGGACATGCCACTGCATCTTATTCCTGATGTGTCTGTAGAACAGTTAGCAAAACTAGATCAGTCACCATACATTTTTTTTTGTACTGTGTGGCAAATTCTACTCCTCTGTCCAGGGAATTAGTACGTTAGAGGCTATAGGGAAAAGTGAAAAGGGCTAACCAACTTAAAAAAATAATTTAGCAAAAGTGAACTGCAGACTTGACATGTGGGTGTTGGGGTGACAGTGGGATTAAAAAAAGAGAAAGAAAAACATCAACTTTAGATCTGCAAATGCCATGGGCTTTTATTTCCATGGGAAATATTTTAAAGCAACAATCTCTCCCATAGCTTCATTCTGGGCATGATGTGTCATTTGTGCGTATGTGTCTTTGCTGGTCTTACCCCTTCTCTTTCATGGGATTCTGCTTTTCTGTGTGTAGAAGATTTTTTCAGGTCTTCTAGCTTTGAGCTATTTAGGCTACAATTGTGTTGAAGTGCTTAATATTCACATCTTTTATTTTTCCTGTGTCAGTGTTCTCAAGAATCTGTTGGAGCCAATTTATTGATGCACTTTCAAAAAGAGTTAATATGGTAATTAGCTCTCATGCAGACTAAAAAGCATTCCCCACCGCCAATCACCCCCCTGCAAAAAAAAAAAAAAAAAAAAAAGCCAGCAAATTGCATACATGTTCCCATGATGTGAACAAATAAGTGAAAAATAGGTGCTCATAAAGACACACAAATTCCGCAATTATGCAAATGTTACTGGGGGGTGGGAAAAAAATCTGAGTTTGTTTTTGTGAGCTATTAGTACGTGTGCCTGGCTCCACTAGCACTCAGCATTAGGAGCTTCAAGATTGATGTTTCAGGACTAACATATGCATTAAGTAGGCATCAAGGGAGTTGATGACTGGACATTTAAATGATCCTGAATTTGTCCTTTCCCAAAATCATCATTAACCCTCTGAGAAACTGGCCATTTCACTTACACTGTTGAGTTCCAGTAATGATTTTGTAGGTTTTAAGTATATGCGAGAATACTCACCAGAGTGGTCTGTTATTGTCAAATCCTCTGTAGAAACAGAATCCCTAAATTTCCACAATCAGATTTCATCTGAGCCAAATATCCAATGAGTATCTGGCCAGTTTGCAGATTTGGGTGCAGCGTCACAGATACAACATATAACATTTTAAAAGCCACTTCAGCAGTGTAGTGATAACTATAGACTAGCATTTACATGGATACATAACCTATGATGCATAACTAAAACTGGCCATTGGGGGAAAATGTCAGAAAGTCACTTTCTTGTTATTAAAACTTGGTATTCACTGTGTCTAATGTTTTCAGAAATGTCACCATTAGTGCAAGGGAACATTTACTTGTAGCATGGTATGAACTCTGAGTATAGTTCAAACTCTGGCAAACATTAAATAATGAACAAAATTTCATAGCTAACAATTACAATATTCCTTATAGCCAGAAGCTGAGCTATTTTCAGCAACACACATACATTAATCGCTTGCTCACCTATGAAATTGTTCCACTCAAAATCAAGATCTCCTTGGTTGGCCAAACAGCCTCTCATGATGTTCGAGCAGTAGTTGTAACATGGCTTCACAGTCACTAGACCCTGGCAGTGGGAGCAGTAGATCATCTTCAGCAAGGCGTGGGTACACTGGGCTGTAGGATTTACCTAATTTGGGAAAAGAAAGAGACAATGGTAGGGCAAAGATAGACACAGAAATTGCAAGTCTATCAAGCTGACCTTGAAGGCTTGGCCATGAATTTAACTTAAGAATGATCTGTGATGGATCACGTTTAGCAGGACCGGCCTGTTTCCTGAAGAGGTGAAGGAGAGCATGATTAGATAAAAGAAAGGTGTGTGTTGGGAAGGAGGTGGGGGGCATAGGGATGAATATTGCATTACCTGAAGTAACCGAACTCCATGTACCTCCCACTCATCCACCCTGTCTCTTTCTCACATACTCACTCTCACTCATGTTAAATGGCTCTATTATTTCAAAGTCCTTTTACAAATTTCTTTCCAGATCAGCCATGAGACACAGTAGTAGAGGCTACCTTTACCTGCCCACCATGCATGGCCTGTTATGGCCACTACCATCACTGTGTTTGCCTTGTCAGACTGGAACACAAGCAGGTTTCTTTTCAAACATACACACTACAAGACTGCATGTGGTTTATACACCACATATCAGTGAAATCACATGGTTCTCTGCCTTTTCTGTCTGACTTATTTCGCTTAGCATTATACTCTCAAGATCCATCCATGTTGTCACAAATGTTCCTATATCATCTTTTCTTACTGCCGAATAGTATTCCATTGTGTATATATACCATAACTTCTTTATCCATTCATCTATCGAAGGGCACTTTGGTTGTTCCCATGTCTTGGCCACCGTAAATAAAGCTGCAATGAACACTGTAGCACACTTGTCTTTATAGATAAATGTTTTCAGATTTTTTGGGTAGATACCCAGGAGAGGGATTGCTGGGTCATATGGTAATTCTATTCGTAATTTTTTGAGGAACTTCCACACTGCCTTCCATAACAGCTGCACCAGTCTGCATTACCACCAACCGTGTATGAGGGTTCCTTTCACACAATATGATTTATAGATGATTGTGGGGACAGAGCCAGGAGTGCACTTTCCAGGCTCTCGGCCTCATGTGGAAAGGTGCTGGCTCAGGTAGTAAATGGCCATCAACTGTGACTGGATGGCCATCAGCTGTGGCTAGTTGGCCGTCAGCTATAACCAGTGAGCCATTGGCCACGAATATAACTGCCACGGCTATGCTAACAGAAAAAATGAGGGCTAGCAAGAAGATGGTGGTAAGCGGCAGAGTGTGGATTGCGGATTGCAGAGACGCGGCCTGCAGTTAGCAAGTGAGGTTGGTTGGCAGAGAGAAGTGGACGGCAGGTTGCAGATAGTGTGGCTCCTACTTCCTGTGTCTCCAACCCAGCCGCCAGCAAGAACATAGTGGTATGACTCCCCTATCTATGGCTCCATGGGTGTTCCTTTTTGGTCTCACCATGTCCTGCGTTCTTATGTGGGGAGTGGGACTAGAGGCCCTGCAGGCTGCCTCACACGACAAATGGCGCAGCGAGCAGGGTCTCCCGCACAGCGGTGATGTAATACAGAATTGTACACCTGAAATCTATGTAACTTTACTAACAATTATCACCCCAATAAACTTTAATTTAAAAAAATAAAAAGGGCCGGCCCAGTGGCTCAGGCGGTTGGAGCTCCGTGCTCCTAACTCCGAAGGCTGCCAGTTCCATTCCAACATGGACCAGTACGCTCTCAATCACAAGGTTGTCGGACTCGACTCCCGCAAGGGATGGTGGGCTGCGTCCCCTGAAACTAAGATTGAACATGGCACCTTGAGCTGAGCTGCCGCTGAGCTCCCGGATGACTCAGTTGGTTGGAGTGCGTCCTCTCAACCAGAAGGTTGCCAGTTCGATTCCTCGAGTCCCGCAAGGGATGGTGGGCAGCGCCCCCTGCAACTAAAATTGAACACGGCACCTTGAGCTGAGCTGCCGCAGAGCTCCCGGATGGCTCAGTTGGTTGGAGCGTGTCCTCTCATCCACAAGGTTGCCGGTTCGACTCCCACAAGGGATGGTGGGCTGCGCCCCCTGCAACTAACAACGGCAACTGGACCTGGAGCTGAGCTGCGCCCTCCACAACTAAGACTGAAAGAACAACAACTTGACTTCGAAAAAGTCTTGGAAATACACACTGTTCCCCAATAAAGTCCTGTTACCCTTCCCCAATTAAAAAAAAAATCTGAAAATAAAACCCTCGTTTCCACACCATCCAATGCTGACTCAAAAAAATGAGAGAGAAAGACTGCATGTGAAACTTAACCCCCCAATCAGGGTTTAGATGGGTACCTAGTATGTACTCCATTCCATGTCTATAGCTGTGTAAAAGGCAACATTAATGTATTCTACAGGAAAGCATATGAATACATGTAAACTTGGGGTTACTAGAAGGCCTTCCAAGGCGTGGGACTAGTACAGCATGGAGTCCTCAGGGAACACTTGATGGAAGAGATGGGACTTCATCTAAATTCTGAAGAAGGAGTTGGATTTAAGTTGTCAAATTGAGGGAGAACATCCAGTTAGGAAGAATAAAAAGAACAAAAGCTATAAGAGAATGTACCAAGCAAATTGTGGCATCTTAGAATGGGGTTGGAGAATTGTGGGAAGGTTGGATGCATACCGTGTTTCCCTGAATATAAGACCTAGCCGGACCATCTGCTCCAGCGCATCTTCTGGAGCAAAAATTAATATAAGACCTGGACCGGGTCTTACATTAATTTTTGCTCCAAAAGACACATTAGAGCTGATGGTCCGGCTAGGTCTTATTTTAGGGAAAACACGGTAGGAAGGAGCATGTGCATGGCCAGAATTTAAAGGGGCTTCAACACCAGGCAGAAACTGAAGACACCACACAGCAGGACACTTGGGGGCTACTACAAGTTCATGAGGAAAGGAAGCCGCAAGGGTGAAAGAAGTACTAAAACCAGATTTGGGTTGGCCATCCTCTGCAGAGAAATGAGCCTTAGATTCATCTTCCTACTTCCATAAGGTGAAACTGTCTTGGGCATAGAAGAGCTGATCCCATCCTGTCACTCTTTTCCATCAATGCTTAGAAAGGATCATGGCTAGGTATCACATGTTGGCAGCTAACCCAAAGTTGCAGTCTTCTCATTTTCTCTGCCCCACCCTCCTCTTCTGGAGTCAGTATCAGAGGATTAGTGCATTCCTCTCTATCAGTACCAACCAGTTCCGCAAACATGGTTTTGAAAGCAGATACCACCACAGGGAACAGATGCGAGGATACAGGGTAGTCCAGCAGTGCACTTCACCTACTCTGGATGTGACTTTGGATACACTTATCAACAGTACCCTGAGGAACAGGGGATTAGTACTCTCAGGAGAAAAACTTAACCCTGTTAGGCTACTATGTGCCGCATAACATATACACCCTCTTATCACAAACAGAACTATAGCCTAAAAGAGGGGAGATAAAATATCCAACAAGTTGGTAATTACATATACTAAAGTCAACATTCCCCACAAAGTATTACGACTTTTTCATAGTTTTAACCAGTCCCATGTTTTCCTAAGCACTAAATTAGTCCTTTTGACTATGTATTAATGTACACTAAAATCTTGACTAACCAATACCCTGGAGGAATGGCCATTCTAGGTAGCTAGGTTTTCTGGATAGCTAAACGTTCATTCTTTAAAACAAGTTAGGATTCTGATACTTTTCCACCCCCTCATTTTACAGATGAGCAAAAAGGCCTGGAGAGAGGAGGTGCCTGGAGAATCACAGGATCACAGAAGTCTTCGAGTTGCAAGGGGTCTTAGAGATCACTGATTACAGCTCTCACATTTAAGAGAGAAGAAGGCCAAAGCCAAAGAGATGAATCAATTTGCTGACAGTCACCCTGATACATTTGATTCTAGTACTGCACCTTATCAAACATTTGTGATGAAAAGATTTCCCAGATATATCATGTGTCCCTGCCTTCTTAAACAGAATATATTAAACTCTAATAGTAGCCAGCAGTTGTTTTCTTTGTTATTTTGTTAGGTTCCACATTGGTGAGACAGCTAAATGGCTGGATTTTAGAGAGGTAAAGGGTAATTATGTAAATACCTATGAAAAATCATAGAATAGCACGTGGCATTTGTTGAATATTATACTTAAGAGGAAACAACGCCCTAGTAAGAAGAAACATAGAAAGCTAAAGAGTGTGAACAAATAGTTATTGAGTATGCCAAGGATTATTCTGAAATATATGTGATTAGGTAACAAGGCAAGTAGGAAATTTCTATGTTAGAAGATGAAATCTGTTCTACAAAAAACACAAAGAAATTCCAAAATGTTATAGGTCTTTAGAAAATAAGCAAAAGTTTAAAACTTAATAGTTATATTCGAGAAACATTTTTTTCAAGTAAGTCCTTTCCCATTCTTTTTTTGTTTAACTCTAGGAAACGGTCCACTGTATTCTTAGTTCAGTTGTAAGTTTAAATCACTTATGCAGTAGACCTTATAGTACCCTCTCCTAACATAGGCTTTAAAAACAGAGACCAAGCTAAATGACGCAGTAGGATTTTATTAAAAGAAGATTATGAAGCTGGGTTTGGTGGAGTTTTTCCATTTCATTCTTTGGCTAAGTACTGGCTCATGCTCTGCACATGGCTTGTTGGGTAACTACTAAAAATGATCACAAGGAACTCAGCTCTAACAGGCTATGGAAACACTAAATAATACCAGAACCGAGGAGAGAGATGGGGAAGATATAAGGAAACTGGGACAAGAAAGGACATATGAAATACCAAAGTTGGAGAAAATCTGTCTTTCGTCTCACAAGCACTCATCAGACCACCATGCAATGTTTTACATGAAGGGAATTCAGAACCTGAGAAATAAACCCCTTGTGTGGGATGAGGCCCTAGTACAGAGAGAAGAGTTTTCAAAGGGTCTTCTGCAATGCTCATCTCCCCAGAGAAAGTGCCAATAATGTGCCACTCCTCAGGCCTTGGTTCCCCACTCTCGCTGACCCGCCCAAGCTCAGGATGGTGAACCCAGTGTCCCAAGGACCAGCTCTACCTTCTCACTGTGGACTACCCTAGTGGATAAACCAAATGGCTGCCTCTCTTTTGAAGGGGCTTCTTGGTAAGAAGCAATGTAGGTTGGTAAAAGAGCCGAAGGGGTACCATTGCCACAGGGAAGAAAAAGCCAAACAGTATATGGCACTTCAATTTAAATTCTCTAGTGGAGCTTCTGGTAAAAGTCCAGGATCTCCTTGTCCAGTGACGGCTCCTGCTGTCATGTCATGATATACCAGGCCCTGGTGAGTGTCCCTTCACAAGCTCTCAGTGGTCTCTCCACCATACCAGGGGCAAACTTTTCACCCATAAGCAAATATAATAGTGGACTAAGTCATACCTTGTTCTGGGAATTTATCAATTTTTAATAGAAATCCAAGTTCATCCACATTCCACTTCCTTGTAATACTCAAAATCAATTACTTCTCATGAGTCCCCAAATAACTTATTTATGGAAGTAGTTTCACTCCAAAAGACCAAGACCAAGTGGTAGATCATGCCACATGGGGATTGACAAAAGGGGTAACCACATTCCAAGGCCTTCCTTTAACCCTCAGTTATATATTGATTCTCTATGGCATGTAATGCCACTGAAAATGATCAATCTGATTGTTCCTCTGGGTTATAGCTCTTGACTAACATTTGATATATTTTCCTTTTGTTTAGAAGGGTCTGTTAAGCCCAGATGTCAGTGACTTCATGAATCCTTGGGGCTGGGGTATGAGTCAGGTGAGATTACGACTGCTTTTATAAAAGTCATGTTTTTCAGACTTCTCGCGGAGATTAGTTTCTCAAAATCATTACTGACAGAGAACAGGGAAAGGAAAACTTTACACTCCTCCCTTCCCCCTTTGAACCAGTAACACAAAGAACGAATTAATAGTCTTAGAGAGAAAATGCTTATTTAATTTCTATGGTTTCATGATTATGAAAGTCTTGATGTCAAGATTAAAAGAAAAATGTTCTGTTCTTTGTCAGAATAACTTGTGTACTGATAACTTTTATTGGGTTTTCTTGATTTATATGATATACAAGTGCTTATACTTACTATGTGCCAGGTTCTAAGGGCTTTACATGTATTAACTCATTTAGGTTTCAAAATAATCATACAAAATGAGTATTATAATTTCATTTCATAGATGGAGAAGCAGAAGTCCAAAGAGACTAAGGGACTCACACAAGATCTTCCAATAAATGGCCAAGATTTGAACCCTGGCAGTTTGGTTCTATAGCAGGTACACTGGACTCCCTTGATGGTTATCTGAATGGCTTCTTTTCAGTAATAGATTGTACGAAACTTGAGGGCAGGCAGCATGGAGTTGGTCCTTCTCCAAAGCTCCCAAACCTCGTACAGGGTATCTATACACAGTGAACACTCAGCTATGGGGCTGGGATGTTTTCCTAAGATGCTTGCAGTTTTCAAATTTGTTGACCAAATGAATCAGTTTTTATGTTGGCGGGTAAGTTAGGATGCAATTGTTCTATGTGGAACAATATTGACTAGATATCTGGATGGGATTACATATTGTTTAATAAACAATAATGACTTACTCAGCCAATGCTATATCCTTAGAATGGTTCAATATGATACCGGGATGAGAAAAATGCATGCCTATATATCACTCATGAGCCCAATGGCGTGCATGTGTGCACACACACATACACACACACACACATACACACAAAATTCAAACGTTCAAGTAAACACTGCTGGACATGGAGAGAGGCGATTTCACTTGAGCAAAACAAAACAGAAAACAACACATTTGAAAGAGTTTCAGCTAAATGTAGTAGAGATTATCAATTTCTACTAGAAAGTGGGGCATTATTTATAGAAGAAAAAGGTTTTGAGGCTCTGTATATAAGAATGAGGTGGTTTGATTTGTTTACTTTTGGGGGAGGCTATGATAGAAAGGGATCAACTGGACTCTACTTCTATATTAGCAAATCAAAATCAATCTGAGTTATTGACCCATGATGACAATACATTAATAATCAATTTTCAAGCCTTATAAAATCTTTCAAGACTTACCCAGGTCTTTCTAAATATTAAGGTAAGTCTAGGAGGTGCCTTAGAATTTAGATTTTAGGAGCCAGTTTATGTTTCTTGGTAAAAGTAGAAGAATCCTCATTTCCTTTTTAACTTGTTAAGACTCTTTAAAATACTCATTCCTGCCTTTCTCAGGATATACATTTAACATGACATCTGCACACCATTTCTGCTATTAAAAAAAACAAAAAAAAACAAACCCTTTGCGGAAAAGTCCCTTTGTCTGCAAAGACTCTTCTAATATAGACTGAGACTTTCTACGAAATAACCTGCATTTTCCAAACACCACATTAAAAACTACTGCAAGCAGCCTGAAAAAAAAGAAAACACTGGAGCAGTGCTCCTCACGCAGCCTGTGTTTCATTTCAGTAATTCAGAACGAGCCTCAAGCCACATTAACAGAGATGGCAGTCAACATGCTGCACTGAAGTTAAAAACACATTTCCTTTAGTTTATTCTAGTTCCTAACATACATTCGCAGCAACGTGTTTTTTTTCTTGCACAGCCAATAGTACCAAACAAACAGAAAAGGTTTAGATTTTATCTGTTGCTTGGTCACATAAGCTCCCAATAAAAATAACAGGGAATAGTTCCCAGAATTATGGTAAAAGAGGTAGGGAACCCAAATACGTGCTGAGATGGGATGAGTTTATTCAACAACTCCCTAACTAGTTTTGAAGTCAATGCACACACAAAGAAAGGAGGATGAGATACTCTTCACTATTTCCCCAATAATAGAACATTAAAGACATTAACAAAATATATGGAATAAGCTAGGATTCATTCCAGAATATTTGTAGATACATTGTAGATACAACTGAAACTGCATAAATGCTTGAAAGTATCTCTTGTTTTGTTTTAAATTATTGGACTCAATTATAACCTAGAAGTCAAAGCATCATTGTATTAACCACCACCCACTTGTAGAAGACTCTTATGTTTGTTTTGAGAATATACAATCTCAATTTATTCAGTCCTTGATATTTCCCACACTCCTACCATCACCATAGCTAGAATCCCACTTCCCTCTTGCAATTCCAGTTCTTAGGTTTTGACTGAAAACAAGTATTAAGGTTAAATAAATGTCTACACTGTTTCTTAAAAGATTTTTATATTGAACATTTATAAACTTTGTATTTATAATGGTTCCAGAAAGCGGCAAAATAATTTGTGTAGTACTCTTGTAGGTGTTGGGGCATTGTGAGTAAACAGAAATGAAGGGGGAGCAATGGAAATTTTTTCCAAGGCAGGACAGTAATCCAGACATCACAATGGTAAGGCACTGATTTCTAATTATAGTCCCTATAGTTTGAGGTGGGGGTGTAGACATAGTCCCATTATGTTAGTGTTAATTGAAACCATGAGAATACAACTCTCTTTGGCATAGGAGCTATTAATTTTCATGGTGCATGTAACCACTTGTGCATTTTTGAAAGACCACAACAGACTTCACCCTTCCAGGCAAAACTGCTGCTACAAGCAGGTAAATAAGAAATGTACCATGAACCATGACAAGTAAAGATGGAATAAGTAATACAAAGATTTGTAGCACCAGGGTATTCTTGAATCATCTGTTACTAATTAAAGGGACTTTTCTGTAGTTTGAATTGTAAAGCTCAATGGAGTAAGCCGAAATCACTCGATGTTTTGGGCCCAGAAAAACTTTAAAAAGGTAAGTATACTTCAACTAAGAAGTGACTTTCTCTTTAAGCAAATTAAGCTTGCTGGTACTAACGGCCTTTAAAAAACTTAGTGATAATCAAGTCATTGCTCAACGTATAACCACAACCCTTTTGTTGCAAAAGTAAACTGGAAAAACAGGGGATCCACTCATGAAGTGGAAACATCTCTGAGTTAAGTATCCAATAACTAGTCCCAAGACTACGATGCTTTTCATATTTGAAATTAAAGACCTCTTTGTAGATGAAGCAGGTGAGGTGGCTCTCTTTAATTAGGAAATACATTCTCCACTCTCAAAGGTCTTTTTCAGGCCCAAGGTAATTAATTCTGGACACCAAAAGAAGGAACGTTTATTTCTTAGGTTTCTCTAGTTTCACCTGCAAACTACATACACTTGGGACAGCAGCTGACAGGAGTGGAAACACATATGAAAAAACATTGCTTGGGTACCCAAACTGGGAGAAAAGCTTACTTATTGTATTAATCAAATGTAGATTTTTCAATGTGTTCAATTTGAAATGTTTTTGAAAGCCAGATCATTTATCATCTTCCCCATACCACTGTACCTTAAGTTAAAATCTGTTTCACTGGCAGTCATACCCCCAAAATTAATGTAAGGAGTATTTCTCAAATGTGCAAGTATTCCTTGCATACTTCTTCTAAACAGAAACATCACATAAATGATAGATTTTTGTGTTTTAGCACCTTTAAAAACGGATGTGATAATTCCATATCTTATTATGTAATTTTCATAACTTAACTTAGTTGAAGAGTTTGATTTCAAGTCAGTCCTTAAGTCTAGAAGAAACTCAGTAGTGAAGCAAAACATTTTTAAGTTTCCAGTTACAATACTTAAAGCAGTCATAAAACTGTTTTCAACTAAACAATTGGCACGTAATGTTTTCTCAAGGTAAATTAAGCTCTGCAGCTTGTATCCATTGTATTCTCGTATAACTATGCAAATATCTCTTACGCAGATATGAAAACACAATGAATATAGAGATCAATTCTAAAAAAATTTTTAGGGCTACATTTAGAAAATAACTTTCTCAAACAACTTGGCAATATTAAGGTACACAGGAAAATCTCTTTCTTGCTTTAAAAAAAATCATACCTAAAGGAACATCAGAAATTGTGACAATTTCATTTTGGGTCCCATACTCTTGATTGCATAGGGAAGGATGTTTGAATTGTAAACACAAAAGTTAATCTTACTGATTTCCCACAGTTAATTTTGAAAACCATGTGAAGAAGAACACAACACAGGGAAGTCACAACTGCTTCCTTCTGCCTAATCTTTGGAAGTGGGGTGATGTGGCTAATGGCCTCTACCCCGTGATCTTTTAACCTGTAGTGAATTGTCTCTAAACCACTTCCTTGCTTTACCCCCCACCCTCTACCCCAAATTGTAGTTTCTGGACTCTCAGTTACCTAAGGGGGGTTTCCAAACTTGCAAAGTAAGGTTAGCAACAAGACAAGGTTGAGCCAGCTGCCTGGTCCTTCCTAAGAATCAACTCAAATGAAGGTAGATGGTTAATGTAAATAAAGCACTTTTCAAACATCTGCAAGGGGCTTTCTCCTTGCCTTTCCCCTAGGCACTTGTGTGCGTACACATACACGCACACACAGACAAGCAAACCACACAACAGCGCCTTTCTGCCTACTCAGCTTAGGACGAATGCGAGGAATTGTTGAAGGAGGGCAAATGTGTTCGATGAAGTACACTGTAAATTACCTTCATCTAGATTAACTGTGACTTGTTTAGGGACCCTGACATCAGCATGCCCAAGATTAATAATGCTTTTGCTGAGGTTGGCAGAAGTTCAGGAACCAGATTATTCCTTCAATTATAACCATCATCTCCCCACTTGATCCCACCCACCCTCCCTCATATGCCCAACAATGCTTTGCAATTAACGATGAAAATATCAAGAGGAAAAAGAGAGAACAAAAACATGCTGGAAAAAGTTGTTTTCTGACAGTTTCTGGCCTAGAGATGAGAGAACAAACAAAACTATAATAATGAATGCAACTAATCAACAAATCCTTATTATCACCCAATTCTAATATGAAATATCCCATAAGCACCTATTTTTTTATAACACACAATTCTTTAAAATCTCTACCCTTCACTCTGATAAATCTAAGTTTCCCCTCTAACTAGGGTGACCATGCATTATAGTCTGCCCAGGAGAGTACTGGTTGCTTATTAAAACTTAGTGGCACGTGTTGTCTGGCTATTGTTAATAAGCATCTCCTGATTTAGACAATAAGGGTTCCAGTTTGGATAATACATTATATGGTCACCTTAACTCTAAAAGAACTCTGTGGTTAGTCAATCAGGTTAATATTTTAATGTTTGTATTGCTGCCCAGCTTTTCTTTTGACCACTCTTCTAGTCCTCAAAATATCCAAATGACTTAACTAGAAGCTGATGTAGTTGCATTTCCACACTTTTCAGAAATGGACTAATGTGGCTTTCCCTTTGAGGGCCTAAAGGTAATAGGACTTGTAAAGATAACTTTGCCCCAGTATATTCTATTTCTTCACTGATATTGAGCCATGGAAAAAAAGGTAGATGTGGAAAGTCCTTCAAGAAGTTTTCAAATTTCATCTTTGGGAGAGGGGGTGGAGTGTGGGGAGAGACAGTAAGAGCCAGAAAACTTTTCCCCCTTGAAATCTCTCAAAACCCTATTGCATAAAACTGAGGAAAGCAAAGCTTCTCTAGTGGAACCAGGAAGTAAAGTCACAGATACACAGTCTTACCCACTACATAGAAGATGCACGGCTCCCTTACCTCTCCTCAAGGAGGCCCCTGAAAGACCTCCTTCATTGGCTCCAAAGAACACAGTCTGAAAAATATCAGCCTAGTCTGATTCCTTTAATTTACAAATGAGGAAAATGAGGTTCATTTAATCTGCTCTTGCCCACACATTGCAATTTCATTTTCTCTACTGGCAATTATAAAAACAAAGCCATAAGTCAAGAGCAGGTGGTCCACATTAATTATTATAGAAAGCTCCGTCTTCTTAAAGCTCTGGGTACACCTTATAACAAGGAAACATACAGTAATGGATGTTAAATGCTTTTCTAGACTATAACTAGTAGACTCAAACATAATCACTCAAAACAATCTAACGTGGAGCCTGTGTGTATGTTTCTTCCTCTGGAGGGGAAGTGGAATAGGAGCTGAAACAGAGTATGGAGGTATTAAACCCATTTTAAATTAAGGTTCCAAAGTGAGCATGCATCCTGCTTGTAAGAATAGCTACCAAAAAAATCCACTGAAAAGATTGCTAATGATATATGAAGATGTTCATCATAGTATTGTTTATAACTATAGAACATACATGGATAAAAATAAAGTATAGAAGAGGGAAAACAAAGAATTGAAGAGAGAAGATTGCTACTGAGCCAAAGGAATTCTACTGATTTATTTCTCTAACTCTCCCAAACTTTCTTTTAAAATGAAACAAAACAAAGACACAGAATGCAAACAATGCTTACCATGGAGACTTTGCTTACTACGTCTCTTGCAACTGCTAAGCCTTGAGCAAAAGTGCGGGCTGCCACAAATGCACGAGTAACCTGTAGCTTCAGTTTCCGAGGGACGTCTCCAAAGGGCTTCAGCTGCTCGGTGTACTTGCTCACACACTCCAGATACTCATCTGTGAAGTGGTACTGGGAATTCACCAGGCGGAACATGCGCTCCAGAAGGCGAGCCCAGAAATCATTTAGCATTTCCTCCAGGTTCACATTTCCCACCACATAGTAGCGCTTCAACTCTTCGAAGAGATCTTTAAATAGCTCAGAATTTTGCATGTATAAGCGGCCATATGTCTTCACAAACATGTCATTCAGGGATTTCTCTGCATTTTCAAGTAGTTCTTTGAAGAATTCTAAAAAGAAAACAAAAACAAAAAAAGAAGAAAAAAGGGTTTTCAGTAATTAAATAACCGAGTGCTTTTCAGGCAAATTTGAAAACGGGAAAAAAAAATCACGAAATTGAATCAGAAAACATGCTTGTATATAGACTGGATTTCTTCTGGGGAATTTGGCATCTCTGATCATTTCTCAATGAAAAGAAATCTATGTCACAAAGTAACTTACATGTGTGTGTATGTCAATGGTGGAGAAATGAAATTTTAAACCAACGACTTACCAGGAGTCCATAGAAAACACATGCACATACTAACTCTTCTCATTGAGTCACAAGGTAAATAAAGAACTGAATAAAAATGGGTACATGAAGTCTAAAAAATGAGTTTTCCCAGAACTTTATGCTGAAAGGACTCTAAACCAATGTTAATAATGCCTCTTAATTGTAACCTGAAACCAAGACAGATGTTTTCAAAAGGTAGTTTTACTTGGACACGATTTTGTTCTTTTCTCCTCCCTACATCTACGTGACATACAAGAAAACTGTCTGGAAAATACTTGAGGCCAGTAAACATAATGAAACACCCCAAGAAGCAAGCATATAAGTTTTCTGAAAATAAGTTCTCAGGTGTCCTCTGTGACATTGGTACACATTGGAGTGTCCAAGATGACCTAGAGTTCGTAAAGGATTCATACAGTAACATCATGAGATTTTTTTTCAGTGTGAAGAGACGGGGAGGGAGGGAGGGAGGGAGGGAGGGAGGGAGGGAGGGGGAGGGAGGGAGGGGGGGGGAGGAGAGAGAGAGAGAGAGAGAGAGAGAGAGAGAGAGAGAGAGAGACTCAACCACATATTTGGTATATTTATAAGACAACACAGAAAAATAACTGAAAAAAACATAAACATAAAAGAATACCAGGTTATTTCAGGTTTACGTTTTGGCTACCACATACCCACAGCTTAAGTGTTGAAGATTTTAATCTCTTAAGTACAAATGGCAAATTAGTTTTTCCTGATGCTTTCCTCAGGAAGTTCAATGAAGACAGGAGCTAACGGCGTGTCTGTAACATTAATCATTCTTAAAAAATCTATGCCTGGTATAAAAATAAACACCTCATAATATGATGTATTTTAAGTAGGAAATGTAATAAATATCAAAGCAAAATATAAGGACCACATCAAATAAGAAACTGCCTCCAAGTGGACATGGAGCAGAAAAGAAAATATGATGTCTCCTTTACAAAGAATATTAGCGAGCTTATCAAAATGCAATAGAGCTACAAAAACATTCTCTTTTTATGTTGGGTGGGCAAGCTGGAGGCTGAAAACTAATTCCAAACATTTTTTCAAAACCTGGACTGAAAATACTGAAGCCTTTCGGAGGGAATGTGTGTGACTTTCCTCACTTTCAAGAGATTCCTTGCCCGTGCCCCCTATCTCATCACCATGTGGGGCTAAAGTCATAGTGCTTTGGGTTCCAGCTTTTCAAACTATGTGTGTTTTGTTTGTGGGTTTTTGTGGTGTGGGGGGGTCCTCTACTTTTATTTTTGTGTAGTTTTTCTTTCTACTACCGCTTGCATTTTATTTCCTGGGTTTTCTTTAGAGAAGGGGAAATGGATTCCCTCTGAGGAGTGAAGAAAACTCACAAAAAAACGGGCAAGTCAACTCCCTCAGCCCCATTACAAATGCACAGCCTGGCATTTTTACCAATGTTCTCTCCCTGGAAAAAGGCCAGAGAGTTACGAGAAGCTAGGGGAACCATACGAAAAGCATGACTCAAATCAGGTACCTGGGAAGGTCTCTGATTCTCTCCAAAATCCCAACTGGTTCTCAAGTGTGGTCCTACGACAGACATGCATGAACATCACTGGGGCACTTGTTAGAAATTCAAGTTCTGGGGTCTCAGTCTAAACCTACTGGGGAGTCAGAAACCCTGGGGTTGGGCTGAGCCACCTGTGACTCCGCTGTACCCTAAAATCTGAAACTAGCCACTGAAACTCCTCTCATTTTAACTCTCACTAGCAATCACCACCAGCTCAGGGACTGTGTTGAATGTGAAGCATTCAGATAAGCACATATGCTTTAATTAGGGGGCAATGTCTTTCCAATGAATTGGTTTTTTTAAATTTTTTGATTGCATTCTCAGGTGTGATTTCTTTATGATGTTTTGGGGACACATTTTCTTGTGTGGAAGTATCTCTCAACTAAGTGTCAAGATGCAGGCGGCCCTTCTTTAGAATTCAAAGTTGGGGAGTCTCAGGGTGAGAAGAGATCTGGAAAGCCATCTGGTCCACTTGCCAAACCTTGCTTGAATCACTACCATCTTTGCTAAGTGGTGCTGACTCATCGGAGCCATAAAAGAAAGCACACTGAGTTATTATTATATGTCCAGGGTATTGTACACATAGCTAGCTCTTGCATATTGGAAAAATAAAGTGTGGTCATTGAGATCAACGTGCAAGCTTTGTTTCAATCCAGTGCTATTAATACTTCACAATCCAAAGAGCAGATTCCAAGGGTAACCATAGGTCCTTCCCTATACAGATTGTCCCTGACTTATGACTGACTGAGTCTGCAGTGGTGCGAAAGCAACATGCATTCAGGAGAAACTATACCTCAAATTTTGAATTTTGGTCTTTTGCCATGCTAGTGATATAGAGTACAACACTCTCTTGTGATGCTGAGCAATGGCAGCAAAATGATTTTGCCCAACTGTAGGCTAATGTAAGTGTCCTGAGCATGTTTAAGGTAGGCTAAGCCATGATGTTCGATAGGTTAGGTGTATTAAATGTATTATAATCTTACAAGACTTTTCACTTACAATGGGTTTATCCGGACATAAGTTACCCCATCATAAGTTGAGGAGTACCTGTACTAGATTTTTATTATATTGCTCATAAAATGGGCACACATCATTTAGTGTAGATATTGAGAATTATTTCACTTGTCTTTCCGTGACTCATTGAATAAGTAATGCTGAATACTCTCCTGCATGTCTCATGAATGGCACCTACAGTAGCATTGGTTTTAAGGGTAGGAGCAGAGTGGCATGTCAAGCTTAGTTTTAATTTAAAACATCTATGAAAAGTCAGAGTTCAACCTTCAGGCTTCAAAGTGCCTCCGGTGAAAAAAACATTAAGACACTGAACACTTTATGGAAAAAATAGTTTTCTTAGAGGTGCTCATTCAGGTCAAGAGCCTATGAGGTACAAGAGAAATGATCTAATAAAGAGGAAGCGTTTGTTTCCCATGACACAAATTCTGTCTAGGAAGGGTGTGGGGGAGAGGCGGAGGTATTTATACTTCAAGAGGTTAGCCTGGTTATACACATACTAAATTCTAATTCATTTAATCACTCAGAAAATTGGTTTCCCCTCCTTCACATTTTCAAACTCTTTAATGGGGCCATAGAAATTGCAAATATAAAGATCATTTGAGTGGACTATACATAGAAATTCTGTAAAACTGATATAACAATTTAAAATCTGATAATTTAATCTCTCCAAATGGGTGTACAATTTGTTAAGTATGTACTGAGTGGCTATTAATGGCTCAAAGCACAGTTTTACCAAGCATCTTACCCTTCCTCCCCAATCAGACTGGAATGAAAATTTCTAGAAAGACAAATTTCCTCCATCTAATTCCCTTTTACCATACCATTCTTCTCCACACACAGTTTTATGAGTGCACTAGAAATTTCTGAAACACCTAAAATCCTTAATCCTTCATTCCGTATAGCAAGTTTTAAATATTCATCTATACCATCCATGGAAGTCAACAGAACAAAAGTAAAAGGACCCAAAGGACTCAAACTCATTTCTCCTCAGACTTATTCTTACTGGACCTGTTAAATGGGACTATTCTACTTGTGCTTTTTGCCTCCAAGAGACCTTTTAAGGATGAAAGACATAATTTAAATTCTAAAATCCATACCAGTTAGGTACAATATCAACCAAAGCATAGTAATTTGCTGTAAGGAAAAAAGAAACAAAAACCCTTTTGCATCTGTTCTTCCTATCAAACAAGCACCTCTCCTATGTTCTTGTACAATGCTTCCACATCCCACTCGCCCATTTCTTCCTATCATATTTCCTTTGACAATGAGGAATAGAACACAAATTAGACATTCAGGTTGCGGTCCACAGCCATCAATAGCAACTTCATTAATCGTTACATTAATGCTCACATCCACTTTCCCCCATTATTCAGAATTCCGGATCAGAGTCAGATCTTAAGTGAACAAAAATTGTGTAGGCCTGAGACACCTACCGTAGCAATCATCCCTTCATAATCATTATGCCTGAAGCCAATTATAAGACACTTGGTGGCTAAGAGAGAACTCAGCCAGGAGCAGTGTAAACCAGAGTTCTACATCGATCAGAAGCTGAGTTAATTGGAAATTAGATCTCCCTGGCAGCAACTGCTTGTATTCATGAAAAATGCTGCTCAGGGAGTCTGTTTTAAGTAATATTACTGGTGTCTAAAAAGAGAGTCAGAAAGGAGATACCGTGTTTCCCTGAAAATAAGACCAAGTCTTATATTAATTTTTGCTCCAAAAGACGCATTACGGCTTATGTTCAGGGGATGTCATCCTGAAAAATCATGCTAGGGCTTATTTTACGGTTAGGTCTTATTTTCGGGGAAACATGGTAGTTTATAAGCGTTTGAAATATAGTGTCTGTGATCAGGGTTTATTTCTGTTTCAATTTTCAGTTTAGAGGCTTAAGTATTTATGCTCTAAGGATCAAGCAACTGCTACTCCTAGGGCTCATGAATGAGCACTTAACATAAGGATGGAAATAAACATGCTATGTATCTAAAGTGGCATGACACAGTGGGAAAGCATGCGATCTCTCATTAACGAGCTGTATGACCTTGATTGGACAAAAGATCTAACCTCTCTGACCCTCTGATGCCTCATCCATTAAATGGGGCTATTACTAACTCACCTGATATGGACAATGCCTGGCACACAACAGAAGTTCAATAAATGGACACTATTCATAATATGTGAAGTGCTATTGTCCACTTTAGTTTCTTTCTATCTATAATCATTTAAAAAATCCTTTAAGGCTGGTTTTTAATCTTTCCTGACAGGGTCAAATATTATCTGGGGGTACATAAATGAAACCCAAGCCGCAGGAGATTCATTAAGAAGACCCAAGGCCTTATAAAACTAGGAGCAATTTAGCCAAAGGCAATGCTTAATGGCTCTTGCTTCCAATGCTGTGAAATGTCCCAGACATCTATGACGGTGGGAGCAACTACTGAGTGAAAAACATGGAATGGAGAAACATTAAACCAGGGAAGAGATTTTACATTATATTAAAAGAGATATTATCATACACATCACACACACACACATACACACACACACACACTAAAAGATGAGAGCAAAGAATTAGGGAAAAGAAAATTAAGAATTAAACAGCAGGTCAATCCCCAGTCCCACCCACACATTTCATTTGCACACTACCTTCTTTACCAAAAGTCAACTCAGTACAAGTGTTTAACTAGGGGATTGTAAGTATTTTCCAGTTCTAAAAGGTGATTATTCTTACTGTCAATAGTACCAATTTAACATGGGAAAAACTAGAGTGAAAAGGCAAAACTTTTCCATGTGAAAAGTTGTCTATATAAATATTTCCTGTCTTTTAAAAAAAGAACATCATGTACTTTTGGAACTTCTATCCCCAGCCACTTGTCTTGCATCAAATCAACATTCAAAATTATTGAAATAGGTCAAAAGGACCCCAGTTCTTGCTATTAAATGCCATTAGTTACTCTTTTATAAACAATAGACTGGCCATTGATTAATGAGCTAGAATGCATTCTAAAATTAACCTATGACCTTAAGAGATTGGAAGCTCTTTCTATTTAACCCATTTGCTTGGTGCTATGAATTACCACCTTGTGTTTATAACATTAGGAAGCTTCCTTTTACATATACAATTAATTTCCTCTTTACTTACTGTAAAGGCTGTATTTCACAGCCCTGGTGTATGTAGCATGCAAACATTAAGTTACCACATCAACAAAATTCCTGAGAAAAGCAGCCTCCTTATAAATGCTACAAATCATACTTTTCACACTGTTAAGAAAACTCAAAGAGTTATACATACATTCTTTCACTCAAGATCAAGTACTTAATGAAGAACAGGTAACATAAGCATCTACAAATGTCTTGCTTTTGAGGTAAAGTCTGTATAAGTTTTTAACCACACACTTTACTTCATCTGGGCATAATCTCACTCCTCAAGAGTGCCTGCTAGGACATGGTGTACTAAACGGACATGTACTTGACTAATGTTCATCAGCTTACCAATAGACCTCTCCTAGGAAGACAAGACAATTGCCAGCTGCCGCCCTTATTAGGGGCTGTTAACATATCAAAGGATGCTTGGGGATCCTGCCAAACTAGGAGCTAGCCCTTACTTCCCAAGGTTAATTTTATTAGTTAATGCATTTTGCCTGTTAAAGCTCCTATTGAGTGAATACAATGTTTATCTCTCATGGCCCCTGTCTCTCGATAATGTGGCCAGGAACACAGGGTCAGTACTGAAAGGTCCCTTCCACTGGGCACCATTCCATTTCTACTAAAGATACTCCCAGCACCAGCTAGCCAATTCACTTCAGCACACCCATATTCCCTTTCATTCAGAAGTGCCCAGAGAAGGCTGAGGGCATGTTTAAGTAAGCTAGGAGACTGGAGCAGTCACTGCAAGTGTTCCACACACTAACCTCTATGTGGATCTATTTATAGGGCCTGTGGGGGCGGAGCCCCAGAGAGTAGTTTCCAGGCTCTCGGCCTCACATAGACAGGTGCTGGCTCAGGTAGTAAATGGCCAAGTGTGATTGCATGGCCATCAGCTGTGGTTAGTTGGCCGTCAGCTGTAACCAGTGAGCCATTGGCCACAATATAACTGCTGTGGCTACGAGAAGGAGGGGGAGAAGAGGAGAAAGAATGGGGGCTAGCAAGGAGATGGCGGCTGGGCTGGCAAGCGTGGATGGCGGTTTGCGGACAGTGTGGATCCAGCCTCCATTGAGAGTATAGTGCCGCCAGAGAGAATATAGTGGTATGACTCCCCTACCTATGGCTCCGTGGGTGTTCCTTTTTGGCCTCACCATATCCTGCGTTCTTGTATGGGGAGCGGGAGCAGAGAGCGAGCAGGGTCTCCCGCATGACAGGGCCTCATACGCAAACCTAATAATACAATCTATCTGTGCTCATGATGCAACATTAAGAGAAAAATCAGGACACAAAATAGCATATGATTCCAATTGGCATGTATATATAGGCATTATCTACATGCACACACACAAAAAAAAAGATGAGGTAAAGACAATGGTGATGGATTGAGAGTTGGGGACCAAGAGTGATTTTTTCCAACATGTTTCTCAATTTTGTTCACCCAAATTTTTCAGTGATATTTCATAGTCAAAAAAATATGGGGCGGCCGGATGGCTCAGCTGGTTAGAGCGTGAGCTCTGAACAACAGGGTTGCCTGTATGATTCCCACATGGGCCAGTGAGCTGCGTCCTCCACAACAAGATTGAAGACAATGAGCTGCCGCTGAGCTGCCAGTGGGGTGGCCAGATGGCTCAGCTGGTTAGAGAGCGAGCTCTCAACAACAAGGTTGCCAATTCCCGCATGGGATGGTGGGCTGTGCCCCTTGCAACTAAAGATTGAAAACGGCAACTGGACTTGGAGCTGAGCTGCGCCCTCCACAGCTAGATTGAAGGACAACAACTTGACTTGGAGCTGATGGGTCCTGGAAAAAAAACGCTGTTCCCCAATTTAAAAAAAAAATTCTTTTTTAAAAATAGTAACTTTATTTCCCTTTATTCTATTCATTCAACTTAATTGCTGGAGGCTCCAATGCATTTTTCTACTTTTTCTAAATTGTCCTCAGTGTGCATTGTAATACTTAAGAAAAAAAATGTTTAAACCCACCAAAGCAGTTCTTACATTTTTTATTAAAAAATACAAATTTTTACATTAAGTATTCCTTTCAAATTGTAGCAATTTGAAAAATATGCAAAGGTATGGAAAAAATGGAAATTATCCCCAAATCCCTCCATTAAAAGAGAGCAACAATGGTTTATAGAAATTTCTTCCTGTCTTTTTCCTATGAAGAAATATTCTGTCACATGATTGAGATCATACTGTATTTATACCCTGTTCTCATGTAACACTGGATGGTTAGCATTTCCTGTGTGATTACAAATTCTTCAGAAACATCATTTTAACAACTGCATACTATGAAACTGCAGGGACAGATCATAATGTAATCACCATGGGACATTTAGGCTGATTTCCTATTTTTCATTATAAATAATGCTGTGATAATAAACATTCCTGTACATAAATCTCTATGCAGATCTTTCTTTCCTTGACATAAGTACCTAGAAGTAGAATTACTAAATCAAAGGGTATGAACATATTCAAAACTTCTCACACATTGCCAAATTGACCTCCAGAAAAGGTGTAGCCCACATAGCACTCTCCCTGTTTTGAGTTATATTATTACAAGAGTTTCAACTGCTCTGTTAATTCTTTAAAGAGAGAAGTGATGGAGATGGGCAGGGACAATGAATAAGAAAGGCCTGACTGGCTTGGGAATTCTCTCAGTCAATCAGCTGGAATCAGTGCTAGATCAAATAAACCCTTTTCTTTGGCTGGACAGACAGACTCGTGGAAAGAGGGTAGGCAGAGATGAACAACAACGTTCTGAACTCCCAGGCTCAAAGTGCAACGAACCAACAAAGTAGATAAAAGCAATTCAGCCAAAGCTCTTCCATTTATTTACTTGCCTCCAAACAGATCAGCTGCTTCTTGCTGATGCCATGTCTTCTTAAGAAGTCAAATCTAATAGCAGAGGCCCAAAGTGAAAGTGTTCAGGGCTCTTTGGAAGCTGCACAAGCATTTTCAATCCGATGAAATAGCCAACGCTAGAGCTACAATTGGTCACACTTCAGATAACTCAAAAGGCAGAAAACCTTTGTCAATAAAGAAATGTGTGTTTTGTCTGCACTCTTGATTTTATTACAGTAAGCTGGCAGTGGCTCATTCTCATCAAGTTTCAGAGACATTATAAAAAGAATTAGCAAAAATACCCAGCATTTTAGTCTCCTTCACATGGAAGGAAAAGAAAATAGAATTGTAGAGGAAAGAGTAGCAGTGCTTTCCAACTAAATCAAAGAACATTAGCATGATCTGGAAAGAACACTGCATTTGCTGGAAGGCCAGAAGGACTTATGTCTTTTTCTGTACTTTCTTAACTACTCAGTCCTGTGAAATGTTGCCTGCTGCACTGGAGCAGAGGTTTTTAAAAAGCAACAATTTTTTAAAAGCTGTCTTAATGAATGAAACCTGATGTGAGGATTAAAAACCAATCCTATGTTGTATGTATGTTATACATTTCTGTGAGACATTTATTTTAAAACTTTTTAAAATGTGAAAACCTCCCAGGAGGTCTTTAGTAAGTCAGTATGGCCATGCAAAGGACAATAATAAAACCGTGTAGCTAAAAAAATAGTTAAGGTCAGGAGTCAGGAAAATTCCAGAAATTTCTGCTTAGCTAATGGCCTTAAAGCTTAGTTGGATATATTTGTCTTTTAAGGTGAGTGGCCAGCTCACTCCCACTGATGTCATTACTTTCAGCGGCATGTGAATTCTAATGACTTCAACTCAATGAGCCTCCACACTAGTTTTCCTACTGGTATAATGAAGTAATGGCCAGTATGAAGTACGGAAATTTTTCAATCAGTGATTAAAACACAGATTTGGGTAAATCTGAAGAGCGCTTCATGTCTTGCCTTTGTGAAATGAGAGAAGACAAGGGGGCTTTAAGGAATGGGTGGGCCACTCTGATTTACACTTGGCCCATGCAGACAGACAAAACAGACAATTCTTTCTTTTAAGCGCGTTTTAAGCTAATTCAGAAAATTTGTACTATTATTCAAGTTAACAAGCTTCAGGCTCAGGGAGTGTTTTCAAAGACCTGGTGAAAGTAGTGGAGAGTTCAGAAATGATAGGAGGAAAATAGAGGGTACCATACAGACGGCTAATTAACATCTTGTAAGACCTTTTACTAAAGCAGCTGGTCTAGTCACATGTTTAGAAGATTCACAGAATTTTTTAGAATTGAAAAGGTCTTTAGAGAGCATCTAGCTCAATCCCCTCATTTTATGGATGGGAACACTGAGACCAGTTAATTGCCCCAGGTCACAGTGGGTTCACAGCAGAACCAGACTGACAATTTAGTGTGCTCTGCCTCCAGTCCAAAGTTGCAACATTTGCTCCTAAAATGACAAATTAAAGTTTTCCCAGTGGACTAGCATCAGAAGGTATCTCTATTTTCTTAAGATTTCTTTTAAGATGCAAAATATCAAGCAAACAATTTGATTCGGGGAGTTGTTAAAAGCAACAATATATCCTCGTAGTTGTTGAATCACTTTTACTATGTAGTTCAGAGATGTATTTAACATGGGGCAGCTCTAATCTTAATCTATTTGGGCTGTTTGATGTAACTATGCTTCTTTTAAAAACAACTGTTCTCTCACAGAACGTGACATTTTGGGGTGGGTCTTTATGTTGTGGTCCCGAAACATGGATTATGCCCACTTCCATTATTTCTATTCCTTTTGCCAAGCAATTCTTTCAAAGTCCTCTGAACTGACTGTCTGATTAACATATTCATGAGATAACTGATTCAGCTGTGTTAATTAGCAGTTCTACTTCAAAAAAAATAATAATAATTCCAGAACTGGCCAAGAGGGGGAGCAGCTACCTCTGTCACTACCATTTCCTGGTTCTATGGCTAGCCTAGAATGGTAGATTTCTGGTATTGGACATCTAAGTTCAAGTGTGGATCAAGACAATTATTGTATAGGAAAATAAAGAGGTGAGTCCTTAAACTCAGAGGAACAGGATTAAAATATAAGAAACCTGAGAAATTTGTTGCTGCCCAAGGAAGTGTTCTTCTGTACTTCACCCAGTTCTGAAAACACGCACGCACGCACGCGCGCACACACACACACACCTCTTTACAACTTAGAAACTGATTTATAGACTTACAGTCTTTTTATGTGTACAAACAATAGAAAATTAAACGTATAGAACAAAAAAGGACCTCAGAGATAAGGGAGATAAGGCATCTGGCTCAAAAATTCCAGAGCTAACACGTGAACTCTGACTGGAGCTCATGGAGGCAGAATGATGGAAAACTGGGAAAATGGGATGATTTCAGGTTTAAAAAGGTTAATCCCCTGAAAGCCTCCAAATCTCATTTTATTTAAAACTTCATAAAAAGTAATTGTTCTTGCCTTAGAAAGAAGTGGAATATCATAAACATGACTAAAGTTTGAAGGCAGAGGAAATTGCCTGGGCTCAGGGTCACCACTTTGAATTTATACCATAAGTCTGGAGATGGCAAAACATACTCCTTTGAAGCTGCCTGACACCACAGCTTCCCATGTGTCCCTTTGCTGTCTCCTCAGTACTTGTCTTCAGCCTTGTTCATACCACCTCACTGTCCCCATCTTAGTTCTCCAACCATCATCTTGTTACTCTACCTAACTTCCTCTCTTTTAATTCACATCAATAAACTGGAGTTTGGCTTTTACAATGGCTTGGATAATTCTCTGACCAAAGCACCTTACCCTTGGATTTCTAAGAGTCAACACAGCCCCTATAAAATTCCACTCAACATCCTCTTTAAGCCTTGAAGAGTGTTGGCATGTCCTAATTGCCATCCTTAAAAAAATCAATCAGTGAGTTTCCAGAAAAATGGAGGCATGAGGTGAGCCTCTGTAAAGCTCCCCTGGAATTTACAACGAATGGAACAACAAAAACTCCACAAAGGACTCCGTGCACAGCAGACAGGCAAGACGAAGAGGCCCACTACCGACTGAAATCACCTACAGGTGGGAGATTCGTGCAAGTGGGGGGTGGGGGGAGGAGGGAAGGGAGAAGTGCGGAGACGGAGCCGCGGGCGCAGGACGCAGACCTAGCTCAGTGCTCCGAGCTCGCTGCTTCCCGGAACTACCGCAGCTGCGGGAGAGGGAAGAACTCGGACTGCTAGGGCTCCGCTTATGGCCCACAGGGCTGAGGGGGCAGCATATAACACGGCTGAACACAACGCTCACGGCAGAGACCTCGGAGAAAAGACTGAGGGAAAAAGGCTGAAAACGGTGGTTTAAGCCATCACTGCTGAAAGACAACGGAGCCTCAGGCACTGAGACTAGCCGCCTCCTCCCTCCCCTCCCAGAGGTCGCCCCGCCCGCACCTGCCCGGTGCTAGAAATGGAAAAGGAGCAGTGTCAGAGCAAAAGAACAGAATATTTGCTGTTCTGAGAACTGTGGGCCACAGACACAAATTCGCAGCCCAACTAGTTCAGGCAAAGGGAGGGAGCTGTGGAAGCAGGACCGGCTGTGGTGGTGGTCGCCACCACTGCTCTGGGCCACCTCTCACAACTCACCCTACCACTGACACCACCTATCTGGGCGGATCCCTGCAGGAATAAACAGAACTGCTGAAACATACGGGTTTCTGAATCTGGAGCTGGAAGAGCTTTGGAACATCAAAAGCTCTCCGCATACCCACCGGGACACTGCACCCTGTGACCTAGACAAACTATTAACAGAGGAGAAGCCCGTCTCCCAGGGAATCCCCCATTGTGTGAGAAGTTGGAATAGTGCAGAGAAAACATAGCACTACCGTGTGGGAGAAGAAAATAAGCTGCAGTTGGAGAAATAATAAAACATTCTACCAACAAGTACTGGAAAACAAAAGAAAGACCGCTTCCTATCAACCTGTTGCAGAAGTCACTCCTGTAGATGTCTAGGAAGAGAAATAGTAAACCAGTAATCGCCATGAATAACCAAGGCAACAAGATAGCTCAGAAAGAAAGTGAAAAACTCCAGAAAAGGCACTTAAAGATACAGAAATATGTGACTTAAATGACAGAGAATTCAAGATTGCAGTTCTGAAAAACTCAACGAGATACAAGAAAACACAGATAGGCAGTTAAATGAACTCAGAAACTCAATCAAAGAACAGCATGAGCATTTTACGAAAGAGATTGAAATTTTAAAAAGAACCAAATAGAATTTCTGGAGATTAAGAACTCAATAGAAGAAATTAAGAATGAAATAACCAGCTTAGGTAGTAGAGTTGACCAGATGGAGGAAAGAATCAGTGACATCGAAGATAGAAACCTGGAAATGACACAGATGGAAGAAGAAAGAGACTTGAGACTTAAAAGAAATGAAAGAACTTACAAGAACTTTCTGACTCCATCAGAAAGAGCAATATAAGAATAATGGGCATACCAGAAGGAGAAGAAAGAGAGAAGGAACAGAGAATATATTCAAACAAATTGTCGATGAGAACTTCCCAAACTTGTGGACAGAACTGGACCCTCGAATCCAAGAAGCAAATAGAACACCTAGTTACCTCAATCCCAACAGGCCTTCTCCAAGGCACATTGTATTGAAGCTGTCTAAAATCAACGACAAAGAAAGAATCCTCAAGGCAGCCAGGAAAAGAAGACGGTAACTTACAAAGGAAAGCCCATTAGATTATCATCAGATTTTTCAGCAGAAACTCTACAAGCCAGGAGGGAGTGGAACCAAATATTCAAACTATTGAAAGAGAGAAATCATGAGCCAAGAATAATATATCCAGCAAAGATATCCTTTAGATATGAAGGAGGAATAAAGACCTTTCCAGACATACAGAAGCTGAGGGAATTTTCTAATACACGACCTGCACTACAAGAAATACTAAAGGAGGCTATTCGACCACCATCAACAGGGACAATTTGTGGCAACCAAAACTCAAAAAGGGGAAGAGTAAAGGCCTGAACCAGAATATGGGAATGGAGAAAGTAAGCGTGCTGAAGAAAATGGAATACTCTAAATATCAAACTTTTTTAACATAAACTTAAGGCTAACCACTCAAAAAAAATCCAGAACTGAAATATGTACTGCAATAAAAGAAGAAACAGAGGGAAACATCATAGAATACCACCACACAGAAATAATAGACAACAACAAAAAGGCAAAGAAACAATGGAGACACAGCCTTACCAGAAAACTAAAGATAGAATGACAGAAAATACTCACATATCAATAATCACCATAATTGTAAATGGACTGAACTCACCAATAAAAAGTCACAGAGTAGCAGATTGGATCAAAAAACTAAACCCAACCATATGCTGTCTCCAAGAGACACATCTCAGCTACAAGGACAAGCATAGACTCAAAGTGAAAGGGTGGAAATTGACACTCCAAGCAAATGGTACCCAGAGAAAATCAGGTGTAGCCATAATGATATCAGATGAAACAGACTTCAAGGTGAAAAAGATAACAAGAGACAAAGATGGACATTTCATAATGGTGAAGGGCACTGTACAACAAGAAGACATAACAGTCATCAATATTTATGCCCCCAATCAGGGAGCACCGAAATACCAAGCAACTACTAACAGAACTAAAGGGAGAAATTGACCAAAACACAATTATACTAGGGGACTTAAATACATCATTGACAGCTATGGATAGATCATCCAAACAGAAAATAAATAACGAAATAGTAGCCCTAAATGACACATTAGATGAAATGGACATAATTGACATTTATAGAGCACTTCATCCTAAAACATCAGACTATACATTCTTTTCTAGTGTACATGGAACATTCTCAAGGATAGACCATATATTGGGACATAAAATCAGTCTCAACAAATTTAAGAAGATTGAAATCATACCATGCATATTCTCTGATCACAAGGCTTTGAAATTGATATCAACTGCAAAAAGAAAGCGGAAAAACACAAATACATGGAGATTAAACAACATACTTTTAAAGAAGGACTGGGTCAAAGAAGAAATTAGAGGAGAGATCAAAAGATACATAGAAACAAATGACAATGAAAATACATCCTACCAAAATTTTTGGGATGCAGCGAAAGCAGTTTTAAGAGGGAAATTTATCTCATTACAGGCCTATCTCAAGAAACAAGAAAACTCCCAAATAAATAACCTCATGTTACACCTTAAAGAACTAGAAAAAGAAGAACAAGTAAAACCCAAGGTCAGCAGAAGAAAGGAAATAACAAAAATTAGAGCAGAACTAAATGAAATAGAGAACAAAAAGACAATAGTAAATTTAATGTGACAAAGAGCTGGTTCTTTGAAAAGATTAACAAAATTGACAAACCCTTGGCTAGACTTACTAAGATAAAAAGAGAGAAGACACTGATTAACAAAATCAGAAACGTAAAAGGGGAAGTTATCACGGACACCACAGAAATACAAAGGATCATCCAAGAATACTATGAAGGACTATATGCCACCAAATTCAACAACCTAGAAGAAATGGACAAGTTCTTAGAAACATATAGCCTTCCAAGGCTGAACCATGAAGAACTGGAAAATCTAAACAGACCGATCACCAGTAACGAAATCGAATCAGTCATCCAAAACCTTCCCAAAAGCAAAAGTCCTGGACCAGATGGCTTCACTAGTGAATGCTACCAAACCTTCAAAGAAGATCTAATACCAATCCTGCACAAACTCTTCCAAAAAATTGAAGAAGAGACAGTACTCCCTAACTCATTTTATGAGGCCAACATTACCCCAATACCAAAACCTGGTAAGGACAGCACAAAAATAGAAAACTACAGACAATATCTCTGATAAATACCCATGCAAAAATCCTAAATAAAATTTTAGCAAATCGAATACAACAATGCATTAAAAAGATTATTCATCACGACCAAGTGGGGTTCATCCCCGGGGCACAAGGATGTTTCAACATACGCAAATCCATCAATGTGATACATCACATAAACAAAATAAAGGACAAAAATCATATGATTATATCAATTGATGCAGAAAAAGCATTTGACAAGATACAACATCCATTTATGATTAAAACACTTAATAAAATAGGTATAGAAGGAAAATACCTAACATAATAAAGGCCATATATGACAAGTCCTCTGCTAATCTCATAATTAATGGTGAAAAACTGAAGCCCTTTGCTCTACGTTCAGGAACACGACAGGGCTGTCCCCTATCACCTCTGCTTTTCAACATAGTGTTGGAAGTCCTTGCCAGAGCAATCAGGCAAGAGAAAGAAATAAAAGGCATCCAAATTGGGAATGAAGAAGTTAAATTATCACTCTTTGCAGATGACATGATGCTATATATAGAAAACCCTAAAGACTCCACCAAAAAGCTATTAGAAACAATCAACGAATACAGTAAAGTTGCTGGCTACAAAATCAACGCACAAAAGTCCATTGCCTTCCTATATACTAACAATGAAATCTCAGAAAAGAAATACAAAAACAATTCCTTTTGCAATTGCAGCAAAAAGAATAAAATACCTAGGAATAAACTTAACCAAGGATGTGAAAGACCTATATGCTGAAAACTATAAGACATTTTTGAAAGAAATTGAAGAAGACACAAAGAAATGGAAAGACATTCCGTGCTCATGGATTGGAAGAATCAACATAGTTAAAATGGCCATATTACCCAAAGCAATATACAGATTCAATGCAATCCCCATCAAAATCCCAATGGCATATTTTAAAGAAATAGAACAAAAATCATCAGATTTGTTTGGAACCACAAAAGACCCCGAATAGCCAAAGCAATCTTAAGAAAAAGAACAATAATGGAGGTATCACACTTCCTGACTTTGGCTTGTACTACAGGGCTACAATAATCAAAACAGCATGGTATTGGCAGAAAAACAGACACATAGACCAATGGAATAGAATTGAGAACCCAGAAATAAAACCACATAAATATGGACAGATAATTTTTGACAAAGAAGCTAAAACATACAATGGAGCAAAGACAGCCTCTTCAATAAATGGTGCTGGGAGAATTGGATAGCCACGTGCAAAAGAATGAAACTGGACTGCTATTTGTCACCATGTACCAAAGTTAATTCAAAATGGATCAAAGACTTAAGCATAAGACCTGACACAATAAACTGCATAGAAGAAAACATAGGTACTAAACTTATGGACCTTGGGTTCAAAGAGCATTTTATGAACTTGACTCCAAAGGCAATGGAAGTAAAAGCTAAAATAAACGAATGGGACTATATGAAACTTAAAAGCTTCTGCACAGCAAAAGAAACCATTGACAAAATAAAGAGGCCACCACCTGAATGGGAGAAGATTTTTGCAAACAGTGCCTCCGATAAGGGGCTAGTATCCAGAATATACAAGGAACTCATGCAACTCAACAACACTAACAAACAACCCAATTAAAAAATGGGCAGAGGACTTGAAGAGACATTTCTCCAAAGAGGACATACAAATGGCAAATAGACATATGAAAAATGCTCAACATCACTAATCATCAGAGAAATGCAAATCAAAACCACAATGAGATATCACCTCACCCCAGTCAGAATGGCTATCATCAACAAGACAAATAGTAACAAATGTTGGAGAGGCTGTGGAGAAAAAGGAACCCTCATACACTGTTGGTGGGAATGCAGACTGGTGCAGCCATTATGGAAGGCAGTGTGGAGGTTCCTCAAAAATTACGAATAGAATTGCCATATGACCCAGCAATCCTCTCCTGGGTATCTACCCAAAAATCTGAAAACATTTAGAGATAAAGACACGTGTGCTCCAATGTTCATTGCAGCTTTGTTTACGTGGCCAAGACATGGAAACAACCAAAATGTCCTTCGATAGATGAATGGATAAAGAAGTTGTGGTATATATACACAATGGAATACTATTCGCAGTAAGAAAAGATGATATAGGAACATTTGTGACAACATGGATGGATCTTGAGAGAGTAATGCTGAGCGAAACAAGTCAGACAGAAAAAGCAGAGAACCATGTGATTTCACTGATATGTGGTATGTAAACCAAAAACAACAAAAGAACAAGACAAACAAATGAGAAACAGAAACTCATAGACACAGAAAATAGTTTAGTGGTTACCAGAGGGTAAGGGGGGTGAGGGGTGGGGGGGTGGGAGATGAAGGTAAGGGGGATCAAATATATCGTGATGGAAGGAGAACTGTCTCTGGGTGATGAACACACAATGTGATATACAGATGATGTAATACAGACTTGTACACCTGAAATCTATGTAATTTTACTAACAATTGTCACCCCAATAAATTTAATTAAAAAAATCAATAAATAAATACAGTACCCACTAGAGAATTACAGTTTGCTGGACACAAGTCAATTGAGGCTTTACCATATAAGTATTTAATTGTCTCAGAAAACCTAATTTGGAGGAAACATAAGACATATCCCAGCTCTTTTCTGATCTCTAGAACAAACACATTTCAGCAACTACTTCAAAAAAATTAATCTGTGCTCACTACCTTTATTGTCTATGCCATATTTTAATTTGATGTCTTAAGAAACAAACTGGCATTTCATAATCATTTTTTGTGTCCAGTTTTGAAAGTGACAAATAAACAGTGCTAACACATTTATTGAATGTGAAGGCTGGTAGGAAAAGGGGAAGAGAAACAGTTTTTCTGTCCTTTTCCAAAAACATATGTTAACACTTACTGATAAAGTGTTTTTTTTTTTCTGTATGGGTTTTTAAAAACTACACATTGGAATCATACGAGTAATGCTATAAAGCCATGGAGAGCGAGAAGGGGAAAGGACAGCTAAACCAGCAGGCTCACAGACAAGAAAGGTCATTGTGGGCTCCACACTAGAAGACATGTCTAACAAGAAATGGGGGTAACTTGCAAGAGGTGGCATTGGAACCTGGCAACAGCTATCTGCCTGCAGGCTGGCCATGTCTAAAGAGCACCATTTTTACTTTCTAAATTCCATGATTAATTACACAAGTAGTAATTTTTAAATGTTAGTATCTCAAGTTTTCGAAGATGACCATGTGATAATCTTTCTAAGTTTTCTCCTCAAAGTAAGAGAAAATGCTTTGGTTATTGTCTTGAATAAGAAATGTCATAGTCAAGAGAATAGCATTCTTTTAAATAATCATACCCATGATTTACTAACCAAGAGAGACAGAGGTGATCTAAAGATATCTTTTGCCAATAACACCATTTTCCATGTGGTGTAAACATATTGTTAAATACGCTTTACAGCTACAGCATGTGTGTTGGAGGGTATGGGAAAATTATTTCCATCCATCCAGGGAAAGGAGGAATAACATCAAAACTAAACACAACTCTACATACAAATCTGCATACAAAATGTTGGGAAAAATGGGTACAATACACGGTATTCTACATAGAAAAAAATTTAGTTCAACCACATTACAAATAAAATACACTTTCGTGGTGTAGCCTGGGAACCCAACTAACACTTATTAAATCGGTTATAAGTTTCAAATAACAAATCTCAAAGCCAATATTTGAAATACAACCTGTTCTTTAGCTGACGACTGCCTTCTATATCAAATCTAATTTAGTTCAGCTTCTCACCATGGTAACGAGCCCTTTGCAGAAATACTCAAAGACATTTCGCATCTCGAAAATTTGCCTTGTACTTCTTCACCACACATAATGTCATGAAAAGCATGCTTCAAAGATGCTATGTAATTAGAATGGCCTTTAAAACAGGCACAAAGAAAATCATTCCTATTAAAATTAAATCTACTTCATAACAATCTTCAAACTGACTGAACAGCAACAAAGAAAGGAATCCTGAGGTGTTTTGGACCCCATACTCTAGTTTTTAAAATCTGTTATCTGTAACATTGCTTCAGATATGATTGAAGTGCCTCTCATTTGGCTCATATTGATTATTTGTTCACTGTTAAAAGAAAGTGTGCATGTGAGAATCTATGTTTGGCGCAGGGGATTGAAATGAGTTTCGTCATGACTTTACATGGATAGACTAAGCCAGAGCCCCAGCTAAAATGAGACCAGCTTAATGAAGACTATAATATCATAGCTACTTGTGGCTTGCTGCTGCATGGAAACTCAAGAACTGAGCTTTAATCCTGTCTGTGTTCTACAGAGCTTCTAGGAATTCTAGTTGTCTTTGGGGAATCCATTTTGAAATTTAATTTCAAGTCCAGCATCTGCAGAATCTCTACGGTTATTTTGACTAAGTTTTCAGATGCCTGTTTTTTATTATGAAGATTTTTTTTAAGTGACTTGCGTCAACAACACTATTCTGTGTTCACCCAAGAAATGAAAGCATTTAAATTAAACCACTTTAATCTATTTTTTGGCTCCTTGTTACCATATTTCCATAATGCCTACCATACAGATTCTAGTGCATCCAGAAGGATTCTAGCAGTAATGGTGTAGGGCTAATTTATCCCTGGGATTCAACAAGAAGAAACATCTTAGGGGAAAACTTGATCACTGAGAGAACAGAGGTGCTCTGAAAAAAGCAACTGTACAAATTGAACTATCAGCTCTTACAAATGACTTGAATGAAAGGTTTAAAACAATTTCAGGAAGAGAGTAAATACTGATGCTTACTTGGACCACAGTTCCAATACATACCATCAAACTTCTTGTAACGGGAAGCGAAGACAGCTTGCAAATGATTGCACTGCTCGCTGACCACACTTTTGAACTCATCTTTACTTTGCAGGCTGTACTTCTCCTCCATCTCTTGAGAGCAGCAGGTATAACCCTGAGGGCAGATCTTCAAATGGTCACCTGGAAGATAAAATGTAGCACAATCAACCTCTATCACCATTCACCAAGTCCAAGATGGAACAGTTGGACTTAAGGTTTACATACTCTGCTTCACTACCATCTGTGAGGTTGCTGCAAAGGCCTAGTTAGGCATCATGTGTATAGAAATTTTCACTAAACTAAAAACGCGTATTCCCTTCTTGGAAAAATAAAATACTAAAGCCACCTCCAAAAGACAAAAGAACTTTCCAATCAGAAAGTCTGCTACACCACAGGAAAATCAGTCAGTGCCATTCAATATCAACCCAAGTCTCTTTTGTAATTATTTGAGATTCTCTGCAAGTCAGACAAATGAGATACAGTTTTTCTAGCTTTGGGAGTTTACACTCCAAGAAAGGGTAACTTAATGAGGAACAATTTATAAAATGTGACAACAACCAAAAACTGAACAAATCTATGAGCAATAATTATACTGGGAGGAAGCAAAGGGGTAAGTGCATTTTTTTTAAAATTAAATTTATTGGGGTGACAATTGTTAGTAAAATTACATAGATTTTAGGTGTACAATTCTGTATTACATCATCTATAAATCCCATTGTGTGTTCATCACCCAGAGTTAGTTCTCCTTCCATCACCATATATTCGATCCCCCTTACCCTCATCTCCCACCCCCCACCCCCCTTACCCTCTGGCAACCACTAAACTATTGTCTGTGTCTATGAGTTTCTGTTTCTCATTTGTTTGTCTTGTTCTTTTGTTGTTTTTGGTTTATATACCACATATCAGTGAAATCACATGGTTCTCTGCTTTTCTGTCTGACTTGTTTCGCTCAGCATTACTCTCTCAAGATCCATCCATGTTGTCACAAATGTTCCTATATCATCTTTTCTTACTGCTGAATAGTATTCCATTGTGTATATATACCACAACTTCTTTATCCATTCATCTATCGAAGGACATTTTGGTTGTTTCCATGTCTTGGCCACGTAAACAAAGCTGCAATGAACATTGAGCACACGTGTCTTTATCTCTAAATGTTTTCAGATTTTTGGGTAGATACCCAGGAGAGGGATTGCTGGGTCATATGGCAATTCTATTCGTAATTCTTTGAGGAACCTCCACACTGCCTTCCATAACGGCTGCACCAGTCTGCATTCCCACCAACAGTGTATGAGGGTTCCTTTTCTCCACAGCCTCTCCAACATTTGTTACTATTTGTCTTGTTGATGATAGCCATTCTGACTGGGGTGAGGTGATATCTCATTGTGGTTTTGATTTGCATTTCTCTGATGATTAGTGATGTTGAGCATTTTTCATATGTCTATTTGCCATTTGTATGTCCTCTTTGGAGAAATGTCTCTTCAAGTCCTCTGCCCATTTTTCAATTGGGTTGTTTGTTTTTTTGTTGTTGAGTTGCATGAGTTCCTTGTATATTCTGGATACTAGCCCCTTATCGGAGGCACTGTTTGCAAAATCTTCTCCCATTCAGTTGGTGGCCTCTTTATTTTGTCCATGGTTTCTTTTGCTGTGCAGAAGCTTTTAAGTTTCATATAGTCCCATTCGTTTATTTTAGCTTTTACTTCCATTGCCTTTGGAGTCAAATTCATAAATTGCTCTTTGAACCCAGGGTCTATAAGTTTAGTACCTATGTTTTCTTCTATGCAGTTTATTGTTTCAGGTCTTATGCTTAAGTCTTTGATCCATTTTGAATTAATTTTGGTACATGGTGACAGATAGCAGTCCAGTTTCATTCTTTTGCACGTGGCTATCCAATTCTCCCAGCACCATTAATTGAAGAGGCTGTCTTTTCTCCATTGTGTGTTTTTTGCTTCTTTGTCAAAAGTTATCTGTCCATATTTATGTGGTTTTATTTCTGGGTTCTCAATTCTATTCCATTGGTCTATGTGTCTGTTTCTCTGCCAATACCATGCTGTTTTGATTATTGTAGCCCTGTAGTACAAGCCAAAGTCAGGAAGTGTGATACCTCCATTATTGTTCTTTTTCTTAAGATTGCTTTGGCTATTCGGGGTCTTTTGTGGTTCCAAACAAATCTGATGATTTTTGTTCTATTTCTTTAAAATATGCCATTGGGATTGCATTGAATCTGTATATTGCTTTGGGTAATATGGCCATTTTAACTATGTTGATTCTTCCAATCCATGAGCACGGAATGTCTTTCCATTTCTTTGTGTCTTCTTCAATTTCTTTCAAAAATGTCTTATAGTTTTCAGCATATAGGTCTTTCACATCCTTGGTTAAGTTTATTCCTAGGTATTTTATTCTTTTGCTGCAATTGCAAAAGGAATTGTTTTTTGTATTTCTTTTTCTGAGATTTCATTGTTAGTATATAGGAAGGCAATGGACTTTTGTGCGTTGATTTTGTAGCCGGCAACTTTACTGTATTCGTTGATTGTTTCTAATAGCTTTTTGGTGGAGTCTTTAGGGTTTTCTATATATAGCATCATGTCATCTGCAAAGAGTGATAATTTAACTTCTTCATTCCCAATTTGGATGCCTTTTATTTCTTTCTCTTGCCTGATTGCTCTGGCAAGGACTTCCAACACTATGTTGAAAAGCAGAGGTGATAGGGGACATCCCTGTCGTGTTCCTGAACGTAGAGCAAAGGGCTTCAGTTTTCTCCATTAATTATGAGATTAGCAGAGGGCTTGTCATATATGGCCTTTATTATGTTAAGGTATTTTCCTTCTATACCCATTTTATTAAGTGTTTTAATCATAAATGGATGTTGTATCTTGTCAAATGCTTTTTCTGCATCAATTGATATAATCATATGATTTTTGTCCTTTATTTTGTTTATGTGATGTATCACATTGATGGATTTGCGTATGTTGAACCATCCTTGTGCCCCGGGGATGAACCCCACTTGGTCGTGATGAATAATCTTTTTAATGCATTGTTGTATTCGATTTGCTAGAATTTTATTTAGGATTTTTGCATCGGTATTCATCAGAGATATTGGTCTGTAGTTTTCTTTTTTTGTGTGATCCTTACCAGGTTTTGGTATCAGGGTAATGTTGGCCTCATAGAATGAGTTAGGGAGTACTGTCTCTTCTTCAATTTTTTGGAAGAGTTTGTGCAGGATTGGTATTAGATCCTCTTTGAAGGTTTGGTAGAATTCACTAGTGAAGCCATCTGGTCCCGGACTTTTGCTTTTGGGAAGGTTTTGGATGACTGATTCAATTTCGTTACTGGTGATTGGTCTGTTTAGATTTTCCAGTTCTTCATGGTTCAGCCAGGGAAGGCTATATGTTTCTAAGAACTTGTCCATTTCTTCTAGGTTGTTGAATTTGGTGGCATATAGTCCTTCATAGTATTCTTGAATGATCCTTTGTATTTCTGTGGTGTCCGTGATAATTTCCCCTTTTATGTTTCTGATTTTGTTAATCAGTGTCTTCTCTCTTTTATCTTAGTAAGTCTAGCCAAGGGTTTGTCAATTTTGTTAATCTTTTCAAAGAACCAGCTCTTTGTCACATTAATTTTTTCTATTGTCTTTTTGTTCTCTATTTCATTTAGTTCTGCTCTAATTTTTGTTATTTCCTTTCTTCTGCTGACCTTGGGTTTTACTTGTTCTTCTTTTTCTAGTTCTTTAAGGTGTAACATGAGGTTATTTATTTGGGAGTTTTCTTGTTTCTTGAGATAGGCCTGTAATGAGATAAATTTCCTCTTAAAACTGCTTTCGCTGCATCCCAAAAATTTTGGTAGGATGTATTTTCATTGTCATTTGTTTCTATGTATCTTTTGATCTCTCCTCTAATTTCTTCTTTGACCCAGTCCTTCTTTAAAAGTATGTTGTTTAATCTCCATGTATTTGTGTTTTTCCGCTTTCTTTTTACAGTTGATATCCAATTTCAAAGCCTTGTGATCAGAGAATATGCATGGTATGATTTCAATCTTCTTAAATTTGTTGAGACTGATTTTATGTCCCAATATATGGTCTATCCTTGAGAATGTTCCATGTACACTAGAAAAGAATGTATAGTCTGATGTTTTAGGATGAAGTGCTCTATAAATGTCAATTATGTCCATTTCATCTAATGTGTCATTTAGGGCTACTATTTCGTTATTTATTTTCTGTTTGGATGATCTATCCATAGCTGTCAATGATGTATTTAAGTCCCCTAGTATAATTGTGTTTTGGTCAATTTCTCCCTTTAGTTCTGTTAGTAGTTGCTTGGTGTATTTCGGTGCTCCCTGATTGGGGGCATAAATATTGATGACTGTTATGTCTTCTTGTTGTACAGTCCCTTCACCATTATGAAATGTCCATCTTTGTCTCTTGTTATCTTTTTCACCTTGAAGTCTGTTTCATCTGATATCATTATGGCTACACCTGATTTTCTCTGGGTACCATTTGCTTGGAGTGTCAATTTCCACCCTTTCACTTTGAGTCTATGCTTGTCCTTGTAGCTGAGATGTGTCTCTTGGAGACAGCATATGGTTGGGTTTAGTTTTTGATCCAATCTGCTACTCTGTGCCTTTTTATTGGTGAGTTCAGTCCATTTACATTTAGGGTGATTATTGATATGTGAGGATTTCCTGTCATTCTATCTTTAGTTTACTGGTAAGGCTGTGTCTCCATTGTTTCTTTGCCTTTTTCTGTGTCTATTATTTCTGTGTGGTGGTATTCTATGATGTTTCCCTCTGTTTCTTCTTTTATTTCAGTATATATTTCAGTTCTGGATTTATTTTGAGTGGTTACCCTTAAGTTTATGTAAAAGAAAGTTTGATATTTAGAGTATTCCATTTTCTTCAGCACGCTTACTTTCTCCATTCCCATATTCCGTTCAGGCCTTTACTCTCCCCTTTTTGAGTTTTGGTTGCCACAAATTGTCCCTGTTGATGGTGGTCGAATAGCCTCCTTTAGTATTTCTTGTAGTGCAGGTCGTGTATTAGAAAATTCCTCAGCTTCTGTATGTCTGGAAAGGTCTTTATTCCTCCTTCATATCTAAAGGATATCTTTGCTGGATATATTATTCTTGGCTCATGATTTCTCTCTTTCAATAGCTTGAATATTTGGTTCCACTCCCTCCTGGCTTGTAGAGTTTCTGTTGAAAAATCTGATGATAATCTAATGGGCTTTCCTTTGTAGGTTACCGTCTTCTTTTCCCTGGCTGCCTTGAGGAGTCTTTCTTTGTCATTGATTTCAGACAGCTTCAATACAATGTGCCTTGGAGAAGGCCTGTTGGGGTTGAGGTAACTAGGTGTTCTATTTGTTTCTTGGATTCGAGGGTCCAGTTCTGTCCACAACTTTGGGAAGTTCTCATCGATAATTTGTTTGAATATATTCTCTGTTCCCTTCTTTCTTTCTTCCCTTCTGGTATGCCCATTATTCTTATATTGCTCTTTCTGATGGAGTCAGAAAGTTCTTGTAGAGTTCTTTCATTTCTTTTAAGTCTCAAGTCTTTCTTCTTCTATCTGTGTCATTTCCAGGTTTCTATCTTCGATGTCACTGATTCTTTCCTCCATCTGGTCAACTCTACTACCTAAGCTGGTTATTTCATTCTTAATTTCTTCTATTGAGTTCTTAATCTCCAGAAATTCTATTTGGTTCTTTTTTAAGATTTCAATCTCTTTCATAAAATGCTCATGCTGTTCTTTGATTGAGTTTCTGAGTTCATTTAACTGCCTATCTGTGTTTTCTTGTATCTCGTTGAGTTTTTCAGAACTGCAATCTTGAATTCTCTGTCATTTAAGTCACATATTTCTGTATCTTTAAGTGCCTTCTCTGGAGATTTTTCACTTTCTTTCTGAGCTATCTTGTTGCCTTGGTTATTCATGGCATTACTGGTTTACTATTTCTCTTCCTAGACATCTACAGGAGTGACTTCTGCAACAGGTTGATAGAAAGCGGTCTTTCTTTTGTTTGTCAGTACTTGTTGGTAGAATGTTTTATTATTTCTCCAACTGCAACTTATTTTTCTTCTCCCACACGGTAGTGCTATGTTTTCTCTGCACTATTCCAACTTCTCACACAATGGGGGATTCCCTGGGAGACGGGCTTCTCCTCTGTTAATAGTTCGTCTAGGTCACAGGGCGCAGTGTCCCGTGGGTATGCGGAGAGCTTTTGATGTTCCAAAGCTCTTCCAGCTCCTGATTCAGAGCCCGTATGTTTCAGCAGTTCTGTTTACTCCTGCAGGGATCCGCCCAGATAGGTGGGGTCAGGGGCGGGTGAGTTGTGAGAGGTGGCCCAGAGCAATGGCGGCGACCACCACCACAGCCGGTCCTGCTTCCACAGCTCTCTCCCTTTGCTGGAACTAGTTGGGCTGTGAATTTGTGTTTGCGGTCCACAGTTCTCAAAACAGCAAATTTTCTGTTGTTTTGATCTGACACTGCTACTGTTTCGCTTCTAGCACCGGGCAGGTGGGGCCGGGTCGAGCTCTGGGAGGGGAGGGAGGGGGCGGCTAGTCTCAGTGCCTAAGGCTTCGTTCTCTGCTCGGCAGTGCGGGCTTAAACCACCGTTTTCAGCCTTTTTCCCTCAGTCTTTCTCCGAGGTCTCTGCCGTGAGCGTTGGGTTCAGCCGTGTTATATGCTGCCCCCTCAGCCCTGTGGAGCCCTGGCGGAGCCCTAGCAGTCCGAGTTCTTCCCTCTCCCACAGCTGCGGTAGTTCCGGGAAGCAGCGAGCTCGCACTGAGCTAGGTCTGCGTCCTGCCCCGCGGCTCTGTCTCCGCGCACTTCTCCCTTTCCTCCTCCCTCCACGCGCGAATCTCCCACCTGTAGGTGATTTCAGTCGGTAGTGGGCCTCTTCGTCTTGCCTGTCTGCTGTGCAGGGAGTTCTTCGTGGAGTTTTTGTTGTTCGATTCTTTGTTAATTCCAGGGGAGCTTTACAGAGGCTCACCTCACTCCGCCATTTTTCCGGAAGTCAAATTTCGGTAAGTGCATTTTAAGGAGTTGTCAGCCAAATGGAAACAATGAGAGTTCATGCTGGATAATTTGAGTCAAGGGGTGATGCTAAACAATCCTCAATTCTAAGATTTTCTCATCCAGTGTCTTCTGTGCAGACGTTATAGACACTGTACGGACCTTATGATTCTGTGCAGTGTAGCCACTCATCCCAGTAAAGGCCAATGACTTCCAATAAATGTAATCTTCATGTAGTGAAGAAACTCTTAAGAGTCAAGAGAAACGTCAAAGACATATTACTCCACAGCAGCTGCACCCAGAAAGTATCTCCCTCCCCTACACCAACTGCATTTTGCTTGTGGTTTGGCCATGAATATTTGGGGTTTTCTTTATTTTTTATACTAGATCCCAAAGTTCACCCACACCCTGCTCTTCCTATCACAGAACATACGTGTGCTTTGAAGAGACTACACCACTCCCTCATAATGACTAACTGATGTGGTGCCATTCAAAAATAAAACATTAGGTCCTATCACTTTAGTCATTCCAATATTTAGCTGGTGTGGTGCAGGTACCCTCGTATAATTTTGTACACATTTACAAGGAGTCACTTCCACTGTTCCCTCTGCTATTGCTGTCCATGGTCCATGTAAGATAACAGGTGTCTAAAAAGAATCAAGATCTCAACAACTCAGGAATGAGCATGTTGAAGATATATGAGCCTGTCAATGGTAAGCGTGCACAATAAGTAAAGGGATACAGAATGAAGAGCAAATCTTCCTAACAACACTAATTATGGGACATGAACTAGACTATGAGCTGGCCGTTGCTGCTTCTTGTGTATGTGTGCTTAGAGGAAATAAGCCTTCGCCTAAGATAGGTATCAAAGTAGCTTTGGGGAGGGGGGTGGCTATTTCAAAATTGGGTTGGCAACTTACTTGACTACCACTAGGATTGTCAACTGAACATGTGCAAATAATTACATAATCATACATATTCCTGTCATTCTTCCTTCCTGGCAATTGAAAAGTGGGGTGAGTGTTACTGCCAGACAAAAAGGGGTATGCAGCATTAAAGGACTACTTAAGGAAGGGGGGAAGGGAAACAATCTTCAAATAACTTCATCCAGAACTGAGGCAAGTTTTTTTGGCATTTATGAAACCCTTGTTCGACAGATAATTCTAACAACAAACAAACAAAGAAACAAACAAACAAAATGGTGGTGGTCGTGTGTAAAAGAGTTTAGGAGCTGTGGAACTGCGGAGTATCTTCGATTTCATCAGTGAAAGAAAAAAGGTTGCTAAGGCTCAGGTTTCTGCAAACACCTTTGTTGTAACCAAAAACAAAACTCCCTCTTCACTGGCTTCTTAAGTTCATGGAAGGCATTCAAAACTGGCACATAAATTAACAGATATCCAGTTGTCTCCTGGTTTCAGAGTTAAGGATTTCCCGCGATACAGTCTTAACACATAAAATACTATGAAGGACCCCAACTAGTGCAGTGCTTGCTGCAGCTGTATTAAATAATCTGCATCACACTCACATCCCATATAAAAAATTAACTGGAATGCTCAGAATAGGAACTTAAAATACACAGAGCTTATTTAAATGAATTATAAGGGAACAGCTACTTTTTAAGGTTGTCACAGGCTGTTTTTCAAGCCCCTGAAAAGATTCAGTTGTAGAATTCACTGAATTTCTAAGGCAAAACAATTCATAAATTTGGAAAATGATCTGTGTTCACCTAGTCTTAGCAGGGTTTTTCCCACCCCCAATGCATACATGCACAGACATACACACAACCTGAAGCCAGAAAATTCTAAGAGACAGCAGGAAAAAAATAGTGTTCTACATTTAAGAAGGTGCTAGACATTGAGTAGTTTAAACTTACCCACAGAAATTTTATACCAAGGAGACAACCTTCAAAAACAGGTAACCGCAATAAAAGTTTTACTGGTAACCTGCTGAAAGTACACAGCACAATTTACACTGGCACATATAAAAGGCCCAGCAGGGCCCATGTACTCCGCCCTTTTCATATCCATCAGTGGCCCTCAGCAGGACCTCATGGAGACCTGCTTACATCTGAACACTGCAGTACATCGTTGCTTTGGCAATGCCCAATAAAAAAGAAATAAAGGACTTTATTTTCATTTTAGAGAAGAATGTTCCAAGAAGACTGTCTAATGGTAAAAAATTTGCCTTGTGTAAAAGATGACAACAGGGTACATACTTGGCTAACATTTCCGCTGGCAAAGTCATCTTCCTCTCAGTGAAAACAAGCCGACTCCAACACGGCAGTTTTGTCCATGTAGCCTTGAACACAGCACTTATTCTGTCTGCATTTCTAAAGAGCATTACTTGAAAATATGATTTGACATTCTAGCCAAAAATCCCTGCCTGAGACACATGCATTCCAAGACACACTTGCAAATTAAATCCCAGGACACATTTAGGTTACTGGGGACTGAGTGCCACAACCAGTTTCTGACAATGAGAACTACAAGGAGGAAAAAGGGGGACAATTACGGTGCATTTGAAAATGGAATTATAACTGCATTCTGGTAAGCACTAGAGAGATTCATTTGATTTGTAAACCTTGACTATTTCTACTTTAAGCACTCGGAATGATTTATATTAAAAGCCAGGGCATATATGTTATTTGAAGGACATCATATGTATGTTTGAGACTGCTTCTAAAATGCTGTGTCTGTCACAAAAGACCCCAAATAGCTAAAGTAATCCTGAGAAAAAAGAAAAAGGATGGAGGTGTCATACTCCCTGACTTCAAATTCTACTACAAAGTAACAATAATCAAAACACCATAGTACTGGAAGACAAATAGACACACAGACCAAAGGAACAGAACTGAGAACCCAGAAATAAACCCAATACATGTGGGCTGAAAATTTTCCACAGGAGGCAAAAAAATACAATGGAGAAAAGAAACCTTCCTCAATATATAGTGCTGGAAAAATTGGAAAGCTACATGCAAAACAATGAAACTAGATGGTATCTGTCACGCTACACCAGAATTAACTCAAAATGGACCAAAGACTTAAACATAAGACCTGAAACAATAAATTGCATACAAGAAAGCATAGGTACTAAACGTATGGACCTTGGTTCCAAAAAGGATTTTTTTTTTTTAATTGGGGAATACTAGGGAACAGTATGTTTCTCCAGGGCCCATCAGCTCCAAGTTGTTGTCCTCCAATCTAGCTGTGGAGGGCGCAGCTCAGCTCCAAGACCAGTTTCCGTTTTCAACCATAGTTGCAGGGGGGCCCAGCCCACCATCCTATGTGGGAATTGAAACAACGAACTTCTTGCTAAGAGCTCACACTTTAACCAACTTACCATCCGGCTGCCCTCAAAAAGGATTTTATTAATTTCACATCAAAGGTAAGAGAAATAAAAGCAAAACTAAATGAATGGGACTATATGCAACTAAAAAGCTTCTGCACAGCAAAAGAAACCATCACCAAAACAAAAAGGTAACCAACCAAATGGGAGAAGATATTTGTAAACAACGCATCCAATAAGGGGGTAATATACAAAATATATAAAGAACTCCTACAACTCAACAACAAAAAACAAACTACCCAATAAAAAAAAAAAAATGGGCAGAGGACCTGAATGGATATTCTCCCAGGAAAACATACAAACTATCAACAGATATACGTATAAAAATATGCTCAACTTCACTAGCTACTAGGGAAATGCAAATCAAAACCACAATGAGATATCACCTCACACCTGTTACAATGGCTATCATCAACAAGACAAACAATAACAAGTGTTGGAGAGGCTGTGGAGAGAAAGGAACCCTCATATACTGTTGGTGGGAATGCAGATTGGTGCAGCTGCTATGGGAGGCAGTGTGGAGGTTCCTCAAAAAATCACGAATTGAATTACAATATGACCCAGCAATCCCTCTCCTGGGTATCTACCCAAAAAAATCTGAAAACATTCATCGATAATGATATATGTACTATGATGTTCACTGCAACATTATTTATGGTGGCCAAGACATAGAAAAAACCAAAGTGTCCTTTGATAGATGATTGGATAAAGAAGATGTGGTACATATATAGAATGGAATATTAATCAGCCATAAGAAAAGATGAAATAGTGTCATTTGTCACAACATGGAAGGATATGGAGACTATCGTGCTAAGCTAAATAAGTCAGAAAAAGTAGAGAACCATATGATTTCACTCATAGGTGGGATATAAAACTGAAAGCAACAAACGAACAAGACAAACACACAAACAAAACTCAGACTGTTTAGTGGTTACCAGAGGGTAAGGGGGGAGGGGTGATGGTGGAAGAGAGTAAAGGAGGTCAAAGATAAGGTCATGGGAGGAGAACTGATTCTGGCTGGTGAGCACACAATGCAATATATAGATGATGTATTACAGAACTGTACACTTGAAACTTAAAATTTTACTAAGCATGTCACCTCAATAAATTTAATAAAAATAAATAAAATGCTGTGTCTGAATGAGAAATGCCTTTTCTTTCTGGAGATCTACTTTCTAAACCTGGTGATCCTGTATACTTTTCATTTAAGAAAGATGTCACAATTTTTTGTCCTTTAGGCAGACAGGCTGAGCACAAGGACAACAGAATCTAGTATGAGACAGGTAGACAGCTAATGCACAGCTGGAGCTTAGCACATGCATTTATTTATTTATTTATTTAAATTAAAGTTTATTGGGGTGACAACTATTAGTAAAGTTACATAGATTTGAGGTGTAAAGTTCTGTATTACATCATCTATATCTCACATTATGTGTTCACCACTCACAGTCACTTCTCTTTCCATTACCATGTATTAGGCCATATTTACCCTCTTCTAGAACCCCTTCCCCCCTTACCCTCTGATAACCCCTAAACTATTGTCTATGTATATAACTTTTCATTCCTTCATTTGTTTGTCTTGTTCTTTTGCTGTTTTGTTTTATATACCACATATATCAGTGAAATCATATGGTTCTCTGCTTTTTCTGTCTGACTTATTTCGCTTAGCATTATAATCTCAAGATCCATCCATGTTGTCACAAATGGCATTATTTCATCTTTTCTTACCGCCGAATAGTATTCCATTGTGCATATATACCACAACTTCTTTAGCCATTCATCTATCGAAGGACATTTTGGTTGTTTCCATGTCTTGGCCATGGAAAATAAAACTGCAATGAACACTGGAGCACACATGATATTATGGACAAATGTTTTCAGATTTTTTGGGTAGATACCCAGGAGAGGAATTGCTGGGTGATATGGTAATTCTACTCGTAATTTTTTGAGGAATTTCCACACTGCCTTCCATAACGGCCGCACCACTCTGCACTCCCACCAACAGTGTATGAGGGTTCCTTTTTCTCCACAGCCTCTCCAACACTTGTTACTATTTGTCTTGTTGATGACAGCCATTCTAACCACAGTGAGGTGATATCTCATTGTAGTTTTTATTTGCATTTCTCTGCTGATTAGTGATGTTGAGCATTTTTTCATATGTCTATTTGCCATTTGTATGTCCTCTTTGGAGAAATGTCTCTTCAAGTCCTCTGCCCATTTTTCAATTGGGTTGTTTGTTTTTTTGTTGTTGAGTTGTATGAGTTCCTTGTATATTTTGGATATTAGCCCCTTATCGGAGGCACTGTTTGCAAAAACTTCTCCCATTCAGTTGGTTGCCTCTTTATTTTGTCGATGGTTTCTTTTGCTGTGCAGAAGCTTTTAAGTTTGATATAGTCCCATTCATTTATTTTAGCTTTTACTTCCCTTGCCTTTGGAGTCAAATTCATAAAATGCTCTTTGAACCCAAGGTCCATAAGTTTAGTACCTATGTTTTCTTCTATGCAGTTTATTGTTTCAGGTCTTATGCTTAAGTCTTTGATCCATTTTGAATTAATTTTGGTACATGGTGACAGATAGCAGTCCAGTTTCATTCTTTTGCATGTGGCTTTCCAATTCTCCCAGCACCATTTATTGAAGAGGCTGTCTTTTCTCCATTGTATGTTTTTTGCTTCTTTGTCAAAAATTATCTGTCCATATTTATGTGGGTTTATTTCTGGGTTCTCAATTCTATTCCATTGGTCTGTGTGTCTTTTTCTGCCAATACCATGCTGCTTTGATTATTGTTGCCCTGTAGTACAAGCTAAAGTTAGAGAGTGTGATACCTCCAGCATTGTTCTTTTTTCTTAGGATTGCTTTGGCTATTCAGGGTCTTTTGTGGTTCCATACAAATCTGATGATTTTTTGTTCTATTTCTTTAAAAAAATGCCATTGGCATTTTGATGGGGATTGCATTAAATCTGTATATTGCTTTGGGTAATATGGCCATTTTAACTATGTTGATTCTTCCAATCCATGAGCACGGAATGTCTTTCCATTTCTTTGTGTCTTCTTTAATTTCTTTCAAAAATGCCTTATAGTTTTCAGTATATAGGTGTTACACATCCTAGGTTAAGTTCATTTCTGGTATATTACTCTTTTTGTTGCCATTGCAAAAGGAATTGTTATTTTTAATTATTTTTCTGAGACTTCATTGTTAGTATATAGGAATGCAATGGACTTTTGTACGTTGATTTTGTAGCCAGCAACTTTACTGTATTCGCTTATTGTTTCTAATTGCTTTTTGGTGGAGGCTTTACGGTTTTCTATATATAGCATCATGTCATCTGCAAAGAGTGACAATTTCACTTCTTCATTCCCAATTTGGATGCCTTTTATTTCTTTCTCTGGCCTGATTGCTCTGGTGAGGACTTCCAACACTATGTTGAAAAGTAGAGGTGATAAGGGACAGCTCTGTTGTGTTCCTGAATGTAGAGCAAAGGGCTTCAGTTTTTAACTGTTAATTATGATATTACCTGAGGGTTTGTCATATATGGCCATTATTATGTTAAGGTATTTTCCTTCTATACCTATTTTATTAAGTGTTTTAATCATAAATGGATGTTGTATCTTGTCAAATGCTTTTTCTGCATCAATTGATATAATCATATGATTTTTGTCCTTTATTTTGTTTATGTGATGTATCACATTGATGGATTTGCATATGTTGAACCATCCTTGTGCCCCTGGGATGAACCCCACTTGATCGTGATGAATAATCTTTTTAATGCATTGTTGCATTCGATTTGCTAGAATTTTGTTTAGGATTTTTGCATCTGTATTCATCAGAGATATTGGTCTGTAGTTTTCTTTTTTTGTGTTATCCTTACCAGGTTTTGGTATCAGGGTAATGTTGGCCTCATAAAATTAGGGAGTATTGTCTCTTCTTCAATTTTTTTCGAAGAATTTGAGTAGGGCAGGTGGGAGATCCTCTTTGAAGGTTTGGTAGACTTCACTAGTGAAGCCATTTGGTCCCAGACTTTTGCTTTTGGGAAGGTTTCGGGTGACTGATTCAATTTCCTTACTGGTCATCGGTCTATTTAGATTTCCAATTTCTTCATGATTCAGCCTAGGAAGACTATAGGTTTCTAACAACTTGTCCATTTCTTCTAGGTTATTAAATTTGGTGGCATACAGTCCTTCATAGTATTCTTGTATGATCCTTTGTATTTCTGTGACATCCGTGATAACCTCCCCTCTTTCATTTCTGATTTTGTTAGTGTCTTCTCTCTTTTTATCTTAGTGAGTCTAGCCAAGGGTTTGTCAATTTTGCTAATCTTTTCAAACAACCAGCTGTTTGTCACATTAATTTTTCTATTGTCTTTTTGTTGTCTATTTCATTTAGTTCTGCTCTGATTTTTATTATTTCCTTTCTTCTGCGGACCTTGGGTTTCATTTGTTCTTTTTCTAGTTCTTTATGGTGCAACGAGAGGTTATTTATCTGGGATTTTTCTTGTTTCTTGATATAGGCGTGTAATGATATAAATTTCTCTCTTAAAACTGCTTTCGCTGCATCCCCAAAATTTTGGTACGATGTATTTTCATTCTCATTTGTATCTATGTATCTTTCAATCTCTTCCGTTGCTTCTTTTACCTGGTCATTCTTTAAAAGTATGTTGTTTAATCTGCACACATTTGTGGGTTTTCTTCCTTTCTTTTTGCAGTTGATATCCAATTTCAAAGCCTTGTGATCAGAGAATATGCTTGGTATGCTTCAATTTTCTTAAATTTGCTGAGGCTAGTTTTATTTCCCAATGTATGGTCTATCCTTGAGAGTGTTCCATGTACACTAGAAAAAAAAAAGTATAGTCTGATGTTCTAGGATGAAGTGCTCTATAAATGTCAATTATGTCCATTTCATCTAATGTGTCATTTAGGGCTGCTATTTCTTTATTTATTTTCTGTTTGGATGATCTATCCATAGCTGTCAATGATGTATTTAGGTCCCCTACTATAATTGTGTTTTGGTCAATTTCTCCCTTTAGTTCTGTTAGTAGTTGCTTGGTATATTTTGGTGCTCCCTGATTGGGGGCATAAATATTGATGACTGTTATGTCTTCTTGTTGTATAGTCCCCTTCACCATTATGAAATGTTCATCTTTGTCTCTTGTTACCCTTTTTATCATGAAGTCTATTTCATCTGATATCAGTATGGCTAGACCTACTTTTCTCTGAATACCATTTGCTTTGAATATTAATTTCCACCCTTTCACTTTAAGTACATGTTTGTCTTTGTAGCTGAGATGTGTCTCTTGGAGACAGCACATGGTTGGGTTTAGTTTTTTGATCCAATCTGCTACTCTGTGCCTTTTTATTGGTGAGTTCAGTCCATTTACATTTAGGATGATTATTGATATGTGAGTATTTCCTATCATTCTATCTTTAGTTTTCTGGTAAGATTGTGTCTCCATTTTTTCTTTGCATTTTTGTTGTTGTCTGTTATTTTTTTGTGGTGGTAGTCTATGATTTTTCTCTGTTTCTGCTTTTATATTTCAGTATATATTTCAGTTCTGAATTTTTTTTTTTGAGTGGTTACCATTAAGTTTATGCAAAAGGAAGTTTGATATTGGAGTATTCCATTTTCTTCAGCATGCTTACTTCCTCCATTCCCATATTCCGGTTCAGGTCTTTACTCTCCTCCTTTTCCTTTTTATGTTTTGGTTGCCACAAATTGTCCCTGTTGATGGTGATTAAATAGCCTCCTTTAGTATTTCTTGTAGTGCAGGTCGTGTATAAGAAAATTCCCTCAGCTTCTGTATGTCTGGAAAGGTCTTTATTCCTCCTTCATATCTAAAGGATATCTTTGCTGGATATATTATTCTTGGCTCATAATTTCTCTCTTTCAATAGTTTGAATATTTGGTTCCACTTCCTCCTGGCTTGTAGAGTTTCTGCTGAAAAATCTGATGATAATCTAATGGGCTTTCCTTTGTAGGATACTGTCTGTCTTCTTTTCCCTGGCTGCCTTGAGGATTCTTTCTTTGTCGTTGTTTTTGACAGCTTCAATGTGCCTTGGAGAAGGCCTGTTGGGGTTGAGGTAATTAGATGTTCTAGTTGCTTCTTGGATTCGAGGATCCAGTTCTTTCCACACGTTTGGGAAGTTCTCGTTGACTATTTGTTTGAATATACTCTCTGTTTCCTTCTCTCTTTCTTCTCCTTCTGGTATGCCCATTATTCTTATATTGCTCTTTCTGATGGAGTCAGAAAGTTCTTGTAGAGTTCTTTCATTTCTTTGAAGTCTCAAGTCTCTTTCTTCGTCCATCTTTGTCATTTCCAGATTTCTATCTTCAATATCACTGATTCTTTCCTCCATCTGGTCAACTCTACTACCTAGGCTGGCTATTTCATTCTTCATTTCTTTCATTGAGTTCTTAATCTCCAGAAATTCTATTTGGTTCTTTTCTAAAATTTCAATCTCTTTGGTAAAATGTTCATTTCATTCTTTGATTGTGTTTCTGAGTTCATTAAACTGCCTTTCTGTGTTTTCTCACATCTTGTTGAGTTTTTTAAGAACTGCAACCTCGAATTCTCTGTTAATTTAAGTCACATATTTCCATGTCTTTAAGTTCATTTTCTGGAGACTTTTCATTTTATTCCTGAGCTGTCTTGTTACCTGGGTTATTCATGGCAATTAGTGAATTATTATTTCTCTTCCTAGACATCTACAGGAGTGATTTCTGCAACAGGTCGATAGAAAGAGGTCTTTCTTTTGTTTTCCAGTAGGTGTTGGTAGAATGTTTTTTCTCTCCAACTGCAGCCTTTTATTCTCTCTCACACAGTAGTGTTATATTTTCTTTGCATTTTCCAGGTTCTCACACAATGGGGGGATTCCCTGGAAGGCGGGCTTCTCCTCTGTGAATAGTTCCCCTGGGTCATAGGGTGCTGCCTCCGTGGGGGAATCGGAGAGCTTCTGAAGTTCCAAAGGTCTTCCTGCACCAGATTCGGAGCCTGTGTGTTTCAGCAGTTCTTTTTCGCTCTGCAGGGATCCGCCCAGAAAGGTGGGGATACTGGCGGGGTGGGTTGTGAGAGGTGGCCTAGAGCAATGGTGACGACCACCACCACAGCCAGTCCTGCTTCCATGGCTACCTCCCCTTCGGCGGAACTCGTTCGGCTGCGAGTCCGTGTCTGCAGACCAGTTCTCAGAAGTGCAAATATTGCGTTCGTTTGACCTGACACTGCTACTGTTCGGCTTCTAGCACTGGGGAGGTGGGGGCGGGAGCGAGCTTTGGGAGGGTAGGGAGGGAGCTGCCATGTTCAGTGCCTAAGCCTTCCGTTCTCTGTTCAGCAGTGAGGGCTTAAACCACCGTTTTCAGCCTTCTTCCCTCAGCCTTTGTTCCGAGGTCTCTGCCGTGAGCGTTGGGTTCAGCCGTGTTATATGCTGCCCCCTCAGCCCTGTGGGCCATAAGCAGAGCCCTAGCAGTCTGAGTTCTTCCCTCTCCCACAGCTGTGGTAGCTCCAGAATGCAGCGAGCTCATAGCACCGAGCTAGGTCTGCGTCCTGCGCCGCGCGACTCTGTCCCCGCACTTCTCCCTTCCTTCCTCCCCTGCTTGCGCAATTTGCCCACCTTTAGATGATTTCAGTAGTGGGCCTCTTTGTCTTGCCTGTCTGCTGTGCAGGGAGTCCTTTGTGGAGTTAAAGTTGTTTAATTTGTTGTAAATTCCAGGAGAGATTTCAAGAGGTTCACCTCATGCCAAAATTTTCATCAGTTCTCCTTCCATCACCATATATTTGATCCCTTTTAGCCTCATCTATCACCCCCTCCCCACAACCTCTAAACTATTGTCTGTGTCTATGAGTTTTTGTTTCTTCATTTGTTTGTCTTGTTCTTTTGTTGTTTTCAGTTTTATATACCACATATCAGTGCAAGCATATGGTTCTTAACTTTTTCTGTCTGACTTATTTGGTTAGCATTTTAATCTCATGATCCATCCATGTTGTCACAAATGGCACTATTTCATCTTTTCTTATGGCAGAACAGTATTCCATTGTGTGTATATATCACATCCTCTTTATCCAATCATCTATCGAAGGAAACTTTGGTTGTTTCCATGTCTTGGCCACCATAAATAAAGCTGCAATGAACATTGGAGCACATATATCTTTACAGATAAATGTTGTTGTTTTTGTTCACATGCATTTTTTAAAGGGTCCTAGGTGATTCTGATACATCCCCTTCGATAAGAAGTATTACTTGATGGGATTAAGCATTAGAGCCACAGAAGAGCTGGGAGTAGTAAACTACTTATTCCAATAGCTGAACAGTCGGTTATGTTCAACAACTATCACTTGTCTCCTGTATTCCCTAAGTCAACCTCCTGCTTCCATGGCCCTTGTTATATACAGGTTCTTCTCCATGTAGCTCTTCTAGTCTCTTAAAACTCTGTCTGCTTTCCTCTCTTTTACTCTACCCATATTGTTGTTCTTTACCCCACTCCACCTCTTTTAACTGCACATAATATGAAACCAAATGATTTTTTTAATTTGTTGTACTTGTTGAGAGTTCCGTGTTCTTAATTTTAAAAGCAGGAGAATTGAATGCTTTATAGTTTTCTAAGGAAGCACCTAAATTACATTGCTTTTTGTACATGGCTCTTGATTAGATTTTTTTCTTTGTGGGTCAGTGGCCCTCAAAAGAAAAAAGGTCCCATAGCTCTGTCCTAGAAGGCTTGGATGAGATGCAATGAAGCGTGTTTTTAAAAGCTTAACTCTAAGGCATTAAAAACAAAAAAATCACTCGAAAGACAGAAACTTTTTTCCATCACACCAGCTCTATGTAATTTCTCCTTAGTCTTAATATCAATGCCTAGGTTTTCAAAGCTGAACAAAGATAATCACAATAAATTACTACTCAATCCTGCTGAGTGTGTATTGGTTCTTTTTTTAAGCATTTCAAATCAATGGTTAAAGTAGGCATTAAATATGAGGAGTCTCATACATCCTTTAACAGGACTCTGAGATACTGAGCTTTCTAATTTTATGTCATTTATTAGGTTGGTGCAAAAGTAATTACGGTTCTTGCAATTATTTTTAACTTTTTAAACTGCAATTACTTTTGCACCAACCTAATACTTGTCACCAAAGGCGGGCTCTGATTGTACAAATGGCGTGCAGCTGATGTCTTTTTATTTCCAGTTGCTCACAACCCACCTTCCCATAGAAAATGTTGTGGATGGTGGTTAGGTTCTCAGGCTGGTCCTCCGCTTTTTACTGTCAACTTGATCCTTCTTAACTATGCCTTACAACCATTTTATACATCTCTCTCAGAAAATTCATTTTGAAGTCCAAATAGATGCTAAGAAAATCTATCTCAGATTCTCACACATTTTGGAGGGATGGTGATAGAGGAATACTTGCAGTTATCACTAAGGTGTTAGCTTTCTGTACCTATGAGAGACAAAGTTAATCACTAGTTATTACTCCCCCAGAGTCCTAAATGGAGGAAACAACAGCCCGAAACCTTTATGGGACACAATGGTAGAGAACCAAGGTTTGCTTGCACCAGCATAATTAAGGCAGACATTCTCTGTATCCCAACTGATTTTATCAATAAAGCAACCAAATGCCTTTGGTAAAATCACCCAGCAAATAATAGCTTAATGTAGCTCCCCAATATTAGCATTACATCAAGTATTTACAATATTTTTGAAAACTTTTTAAAAAATAAACTTTCTTCTAGAAATGTTATATTTACAGAAGTTGGGAGGATAGCACAGAGTTTTCCTATACCCTACACCCAGTTTTCCCTATTATTAACGATCTTATATAGTGTGGTACATTGTCACAATGGAGAAATCAATATTGATGCATTATCATCGACTAAAGTCCATACCTTATTCTGATTTCTTTAATTTTTTTTTACTTACAGTTTTATTGAGATATAATTCATACCCCAAACAATTCAGCCATTTAGAGTGTACGATGGCTTAAATGTACTCACAGAATTGTGAATCCTCACCAAAATCAATTTTAGAACATAGTCATCATTCCAGAAAGAAATCTCATACCTTTTAGATGTTAACTACCCCCGTTACTTCCCATTCCCAGCTCCCACCCTCCCCCTGAGCCCCAGGCAACCACTAATCCACTTTCTGTCTCTATAGACTGACCTGTGCTGAACATATAAATAAATGGAATCATACACTATGTGGACTTTTGTGATGGGTTCTTTCATTTAACATAGTGTTTTTGAGATTCAGCCATGTTGTAACATATATCTGAACTTCATTCCTTCATACGGCTGAATAATATTCCATTGTATGAATATACCACATTTTGTTCATCCATTGTTGTACATTTGGCCATTATGAATAATGCTGGAATGAACATTTTCATGCAAGTTTTTGTGTGATTTCCTTCAGTTTCCTCTAATGTCTTTTTTCTGTTCCAGAATCCCATCCAGGACACTACATTATATTTTGTCATCATGTCTTAGGCTCCCAAGTTTTTGCTTCTGACAGCCCTTGTTAGATCAGTGCCTTGGCTTAGTTGTCATCATTTCACTATCACTTATGCATGCCACTCAGCTCCTAATTGATAACGCTCTCTTTTCTGGATCTTTACTCCTCTAAATTCTACCTCTAATAAGATATGTTCCTGAACTAGCTGGAAAAGAGAAGATGCTGCACTCCTGGCCCCTCTTCCTCACTTAGTACAAGTTGTCAGAAAAGTCTCTTCATGGAGAAGGAACTTCAGTAGTTTATCAGAGTATAATAGATGGTTTTCATTTCTGTCTTTGTTTTGCAATTGCAGTGTTTTGCATTTATGTAATACCTCCTTGTTTACATAGGGCTTTTCAGACTCCACTGGGTAAGTGACTTTCCCAAGAGCCTACAGTGAGTCATGTAGAGCTGGGACTCAACCCCACATTCCCAACTCTCCACATCAGTCTTCTTATCCCTAGACTACCATTAGCCCTGCAGCATGAAAGATCCAAATCTTTCTGTTAAGTATTTGGAAACTTTTAAATTTACTTCTTAAAATCCCTTCATAAAGACCTAAACTTTCTTCAAAACCCAAGTGAGGCACTCCGTTTCTGGAAGAAAGGTTGATGCAAAATCATAGCATCTTACATTTACAATTTACAAGGGCTGTCAGAAGCAAAAACTTGGGAGCCTAAGACATGATGACAAAATATAATGTAGTGTCCTGGATGGGATTCTGGAACAGAAAAAAGACATTAGAGGAAACTGAAGGAAATCACACAAAAACTTGCATGAAAATGTTCATTCCAGCATTATTCATAATGGCCAAATGTACAACAATGGATGAACAAAATGTGGTATATTCATACAATGGAATATTATTCAGCCGTATGAAGGAATGAAGTTCAGATATATGTTACAACATGGCTGAATCTCAAAAACACTATGTTAAATGAAAGAACCCATCACAAAAGTCCACATAGTGTATGATTCCATTTATTTATATGTTCAGCACAGGTCAGTCTATAGAGACAGAAAGTGGATTAGTGGTTGCCTGGGGCTCAGGGGGAGGGTGGGAGCTGGGAATGGGAAGTAACGGGGTAGTTAACATCTAAAAGGTATGAGATTTCTTTCTGGAATGATGACTATGTTCTAAAAATTGATTTTGGTGAGGATTCACAATTCTGTAAGTACATTTAAGCCACTGTACACTCTAAATGGCTGAATTGTTTGGGGTATGAATTATATCTCAATAAAACTGTAAGTAAAAAAAAATTAAAGAAATCAGAATAAGGTATGGACTTTAGTCGATGATAATGCATCAATATTGATTTCTCCATTGTGACAATGTACCACACTATATAAGATCGTTAATAATAGGGAAAACTGGGTGTAGGGTATAGGAAAACTCTGTGCTATCCTCCCAACTTCTGTAAATATAACATTTCTAGAAGAAAGTTTATTTTTTAAAAAGTTTTCAAAGTGAAAGGAATAAATATGTGGGGGGGGGAACTTCATCAGTCTTTTAAAAAATATTGTAAATACTTGATGTAATGCTAATATTGGGGAGCTACATTAAGCTATTATTTGCTGAGTGATTCTCCTAATCAGTCAACTGGTAGTTTAATTCTTACCTGTTCTAAAAGTACAACAATTCTTTGTCATTGGCCTAAAAGAATTATCAAAACAGTTTCTGTTCACTTTCTTGATCTAAATTCACATGGCCACAAAGAGAGCTAAAACACAGGTTGCTGTCAAACTCCAGCTCCTCCCAGTTACCTAAGAATCCCAGGAGGAACACACAATGTTCCACGTCTCATGGGAACAAAGAAAGAAAATCTCTAAAGGTTTTTAATAATCCCAGGAGGATGGGAGAACGCATACATTAATCCATCCTCCCTCCTTGCAAAAAGGATTGAAATTATTGCATATAATGCACTATACACACTGAAAGCCTAAAGTCATTTGACCTAAACCTTAATAATAAAGCACATAAATTACAGTCATTATGCACATGTATGATTTGAGATCACCTAGCAATCATTAAGAGAAATTCAGCTAGTTAGCGTTTTGCAAAACCTTGCCAAAATTTAGCTCTGGAGGGCTTAAGACTGCCAATTATTTTTAGGTGCACTAATCCTGCAACGTAGGGTAGAGAAGGCCAATCAGAAACACGTATTTTGAAAATTGGCTTTATATTTTTCTAAGAATACCCTTCGTGTAAGTGTAGTTGGAAAAGTTAGGGTTGCTACTTTGAAAACTCCATACTTCACTTCGGTGAGCTTCCAACAGCTTTAAAACCTACTCCAGCGAGAAACGAAGCTGGGCTTTTTATTGAGTTTTAAATAAGCAAATTATGAACCAAAGTTTATATCTGGCAATCTTAGAACCCCATTTGAACTGTACCAAAGGTTTACTGAAGTATGGCACATCAACCAAAATGAGTGAATGGCCTCAAATGCACACTTTGACCTTCTGTTACCATCACTTTAGAGCAGCTAGAGCAACTGCATCTATTTTGCACATTTTCAACCACCTTTGTCCACATAAGGAAAAAGGGCTCAACAGGAATACTACTACTCACGATTAACCCCAAACTCTTCAACAAGTCTAAGGATCCAATAAATACTACCCCAGCAATCAATCCTAATAAAAAGTTCCAGAAATGTGTTAGGGAACCTTGGGAGGAAGTCAGGAAAGATGGAGTGTTCTTGTTTTACAACTAACAAAGGAGATCTTTCCTGTCAATGTTTTAGGTACACATGCTGTGGCGACATCATTTGAGAGCTTCTCTCAAATACTAACTTACGATTTTCACAGGGCTCATAATTTAACAGAATGCCCAGGGATAAAAAGTTATTCCAAATGCCTCCGTTACATATTTATCTACAAATAAAAAGTAGCTTAGGAGGAATCACCATTGGCTACAGCATGTTTTTCTTTGGTGCCCAACAGTACTTCTGGAACCTGTGTACCCAAGCTATGGATCATAATCCCTGGTAGACCAGGGAGTTGGTAGGACCATCTCTAAGACAGCTAATCAGACCACGCTTGGAGGGTTACAGGGATTCCCAGGGTGGAAGAATGCTGGCCACCAGCCGCACCTTGCCCTTTCTCCACACCCCGAGTAGGCTGATGTCTTCTGTCTGCCCCTGTGCACAGTCTCCTGTGGGCAATCACAGAAGACCTTGGAGAAAGGGAAAGGAGGATGAAGGTACCCTTAGAAAAAAATTGGAGACACGCCTTTCCTCGTCCTCCCAGGGCATTGACTGAATACCAGGACTGCCAACAGGGAGTAATTTTCCTTCTTATTTCCAAATCATCTGTGAAGAACCCCCCCCACACACACACAGGAATCCAATTCTCAGATAACCTGCCATAGCCATTTAGGTTTCACAGCAACATCAGAAAAGGTCAGCAGTTGACGACCACTTTATCTCAAATGTAGAAGGAAAGGCAGTCAGGGGGTGGGGAGGCTTACGGATAACAGACACTTGTTCAAATACAAATATTAATACCTCTCATTTTAAATAAATTTCATGGGTTGTGTGGGTCATGAACATTTTTAACATTCTTTTTAACCTAATTGTTTTCACCTTGGGTAACTAGAAAACTAAAAACCCTCAACTTCCTTTTACTCTCCCTTTCATAACATACCTCAAGTTCCTCCCTCCAAAATACAGTGTGAGAATAGGTTTTCAGTTAATCTACTTTCTAGGAAAAATATACCTAAAGAACAACATATCCATTCATCATGAGTCCTTCCAAAGATATTTCTCCAAATGGCTATCTAGAAAAGCTTTTACACGAAAGTGATAGTAAAGTCTGCTGCTTCACTTAAAGAAAAATGGCTCTCTGCTATCAGGTTTCAAGCCACACAAAACGAAACATGAATGAAATGGCAAAGAGGAAAGAGACATTCATATTTTCAATGTTTGTACTTAAGTACATCCCTTAAAACTCCACTTGCACAAAATTCTTATTGAAAGTCACAGTAAATTACAGCTTACTCTAATACAGATCTGCATTTAAGGACTTATTCTTACTTCCAGTGGACATGGACATGAGCCACAAATGAACAGAGGCTAATTTTTATAACACGTGAGAAAAATTTATCTGAACCTCAGCACAAGCAGATGGAGAAGGGATAGCTGAATTTCCCCAACCCTCAGAAAAGCTCCTTCTCACCATTATCTAGTACCCTAATACTTGGGCCTGCCAACGTTGGTACATACATCCTAGAATTTATTTTAATTGAATGGGCATTTTGCTATTTAGAAAACTTCTGTTGACAAACGTAAAGTTTTCAATGTACACTTCCTCTTCTAAGTCATTTACTGGAGCTTTAAGTAAAATTTGTCACAGTCCTAATTTTGGAGAGAATGCCACTGTTGATGTTGCTGTCTGGAGAATTATCTTATTTATCCCTACCCTTTGCTTCCTGCCTCAAAATCAATTATAATATTGGACGACACAGTCCCACAATTCTGTAGTGATGCCAGTTAAGTTTCCTTGGCTTGGTGTGCAATCCCATGAATTGCTTTTCAAAGCCTAAATAGATCACATTTGCTGGTTTCCCTTTGTCCACATAAGCTTTAGTCCCTTGAGAAACACAAGGTCATTAGCCAAGCACAGATTCCCCATATAGAAATGATGCTGCCTTTCCCAGAAGACTGAGTTTCCATTATTCTTCAGTGTTCCTACTCTATTATTGATTCTAGCATGCTTTTATAAATGAGACTTCCCAGGTCTGACTGGGATTTATCCTAATGGAAATCTACTAGCTTGTTGGCACCATTCCGCTTCCCCAAATCACCTTTCAGAATCTTTCCTTCAGGATGAGACCTGTTGATTAATCACATTTGATCTGTTCATTAGGATTAGCAAATCCAGTATATTTGCCATTTCTTGACCTACTTACTTCAACCAGTCTACCTCAAGAGATTATGTGGGAATGGAATCCTGCCCAAAATTTTCCCAAGTCTAAATCGAAGAATTGATTCACTTCTCCCAAATTAACCTTTGACCCAATTAAGCAACACAAAAACATTGTTGGCACTTAATGCAGTATTTATCAAGTGCCTCTTATATGCCAGATGCCATCCATCAGTGCACAAATATAAAAGACTTGGTTTCTGCCCTCTTGAAAATTATAAGATGAACAGACATTGATTTTAATGTTGATCTATAGGCTTTTTCTCTCTCCCTCTTAATCTATAATCTGAATTCTCTCTCCCTCTCCCCTTCTCTCCTCTCCCCACTTACTCAAGTTCAAAAGACAGGAGAAGTGATCGTATCCCAGGCAAACCCACCCAACACATGCTTCTCACTTTGGGACTTCCGGCACATGTGCCTTAGGAGGTGCCTTTGGACAAAGTGGGAGGAATTCACACGCTCAAATATAACCTATATATCGCAAGATATGCCATCTCCATTTTTCGAGTCATCCAAAACGACAGAAGATACTAGCTTGGACTCAAAGCAGAATCGTGAAATGAGGGGAATAACCAAACTCCTTGGGGACCTAGTTCTATGGCTTTTGTTGCTCCACAAAGCAAAAACTTCTCACCCAAATGCTTTTTAGTTACTTGGGTTGACAAATCAGGTCACTAAACATTCAAATTAATTTTTTTAAAAGTGACCTTTCAAGCGATGTTAATGCTTTATTTATTTATTTATTTATTTATTTATTTATTTATTTATTTATTTATTTGGGGGAACAGTGTGTTTTTCCAGGACCCAACAGCTCCAAGTCAAGTCGTTGTCCTTCAATCCAGTTGTGGAGGGCGCAGCTCAGCTCCAAGTCCAGTCACTGTTTTCAATCTAGTTGCAGGGAGTGCAGCCCACCACCCCATGTGGGAATTAAACTGGCAAACTTGTTGCTACGAGCACGCACTCTAACCAACTGAGCCACCCGGCCACTCAGAGGCAGCTCAGCAGCAGCTCAGCTCAAGTCATTGTCTTCAATCTAGTTGCGGAGGGCGCAGCTCACTGGCCCATGTGGGAATAGAACTGGCAACCCGGTTGTTCAGAGCTCGAGCTCTAACCAATTGAGCCATCCGGTTGCCCCAATTTATTTTTTAAGAAAATTCTTTTTTCAGTTACATTTGACATTCAACATTATTTTATATTAGTTTCAGGTTTATAGCATAGTGGGTAGATATTTATACAATTTATTCAGTGATCCCTGATTAGTCTAGTACCCACCTGGCACTATACAGTTATTACCATATTATTGATTACTTTCCCTACGCTGTACTTTACATCCCCATGACTATTTTGTAACTACCCATGCTTTGATTTTTTTAAAGTCTCTAAATCTGGTCACTTGATAAAAAGCTTCCCTAAACTTATATTCACTCCAATAGTCAATAAATCGCTGGCATGACTCCATTCAACATTTGTAGCTGAGGTCTCAGGAAAGGAGCTTCTATGCCCTCAAGTGAGTGACATACCACACAACGGAGGAATTGAGATACAACACATTTCCTTTTTGCCACACTAGAGATAATCTCTGTTTATTCTGAGCTCTGAAACTCAGATAAAAAGGTACCTGAAGTTAAATGTAAGGTATCACTTAGGGAATTCTTCAGTAGGGATGCTATGCCACCTACCTACCATTTTCCTCTGTTTTTTTTTAGTATCACAGGAAAAAAGAGGCAGGTCTTGGGCAGTAAATAAACTATTAATGTGATAAATTACTTCTGATACGAAAAAATTTACTTCCTTACAGAAGAAGATGGAAAAATGATTGCCTCTGCCAACAAGCGACAAGGAAAAGAGAGAAACAAGTCATTTGCTCTGCATTTCAAGTCCCTACAAGCCCTGACCATCCTGAGATACCGGTCTGCCAGATAAGAGGCCTCTTAGTCACCCCAGGGCCACAGAGATAGATGTGAATGCTCCAGAAAGCAACTAGTGCATTGGAGCTAGCCTGGCCCTCTTTACTGCAGAACTATCAGATAAACCAAGAAATGAAGGGGCTGCCTGTTCCCATTTTTGCTTTGGGTAGGGATGAAAGGAGAGAGGTCATTCTAATTTGAGCCTCTAATAAGAAATGAAGTTTGCTGCCATGGGGCTAACAATGGGAGTCACTGTAGAATGGTGTTGTCTGTCACAGGACCTAAGAGAGGTACCAGAGCTTCAGAAATCTGGCCAAGAGACAAGCTCGAGACTTGATGTTCACAAATGCAAAGTATCAGACGGCTTTTTAAAGCCTGAAGCAACTAGGTAAGTGGGTGCTTATTTCATTATTTCAATATCCAACTTGCCTTCCAAAAATCTTTGGGTTATGAGCCAACTGCTCACTCATAAAGCAATTTGGTCAAATACCTGATCCTAAAGAAGTTCCAATTTCTCCTCCAGTCCCAGAAAATGACCCATCATCAAGCCCCATCAGCTATTTTCGGATGAACAACCACTATCGGGGTTGGGAAGATTCAGGACTACAGCCACTAAAGGCACAGGAGTGACAGAAAAAGAACTGAAGAGAAATGCGCCAGGTGAGAGAGAGAAAAAAGATGGTACATGACCCAGGGCTGCATAGTGAGTGGGATGGCCACCTTCAAGTGACACAAGTGGCAATCAGGCACCAGAGATTCAGATTCCACAGTAATTCCCATCAAGCAAAGAGACATGTTTTTTCTCTCTAGTTTCCATTACACAGAGCCTGTGGATGGCACACAGCATTACTACTGCAATTATTGACTATAATTATCATGAAAAGTCTTTGATGTGATAGCAAAAATTATCAAAATGGCCCTTCTTAGAAAAGAAAGGTGATACATAGTCTCCTTTGAAAATTCAAGGACTCAATTTCATACCAGGACCTTCTGCCAGAAAAGAAGTCGCTTAAATATACTTGTTATTGGTTCCTCTCACTGAAGAAGTTTCATCCTATATGGAAAACAAATAATCACATGTGGTTCAGGATATATTTAAAAGTATACTTAAATGTACTTCAAAGAAAAATAAAAAAGTAAACCTTCTCCTTGCAGACACACATATATTTGCACAAGCTGCTATTTTTTTTCCTGATCCCATAGTAACCGATAAGACGCAATTCTTATTAATTTTTATTAAAGTTCCAGGTGTATAACAGTGATTTCACATTTACATACCTTAAGATGTGATAACCACACTAAGAAATGCTCAGTAACACAAGTCTGAGCTTCCATTTGGCCTAATGACCAGTGGGTATGGGTTAGTGTGGGGCATGCTCTATTTAAAAAAAAAAAAAAAGGCATTGTTTCATTATTGTGAGATGAACCTCCATAGTGCCATGATTCGTGGCTGAAAACATAAATAGAAATTATGTCAAGAATTATTACAAAATGAGCTTATGTTAAGAAAAAACCATGATGCATTTTGCTTATTGGTTAAAACTCTTATAATAAATAGCATTGACAAATTTGGTAGCCCTGGGATAGCATATAGAACCCAAGCTTTTTAGCCCACTAGTGAATAGCAACTCAAAACAGGAAGGATCATATTCTTCAAGAACAAATCACCAAGGTTCCTCAGTCTCAACAAGCAGGAAACTCAGAGAGTACCGAAGAGGTTACTACACACAGTACTTGTTCTTAGACTTTGCGGCAGGGAGGCGCCATGTTATATGGAAAGCATACGGGCTTTGGGGTTACATAGGTCTGAGTTTGAACTGAGTTCTCTTCCTTACTAGCTGTGCAAATTTGAGTCAGTCTCTTCACTTCGGAGACTACTTCGTCTTCTATAAAATGGGGACAAAAACAGAACCTACCTCAGAGTTGTTGGAAGCATTAAATGTATATAGTGCCTGACCCAATAGCAACTATTATTATGAATGCTGATATCAGAAGCTGCTAGGTATTACTCAGAAGGGGGATCCTTTCTATTCTTCAGGATTCAGCCATATTTAATCAAAGGAAGAATGTTTTCATTTTCTTGTTATTATTACTGCTATCGTTATTAGTATTAATACTATTAGTCTTAGGGAGCATTTATTTCTAAAATTTATAGACCAAACAGAAGTTTAGTTTTATTTAGCCAAAACACAAACTATTCTTTGGTAAAAATTCAGGCCATAGCAATACCACTCTGGGATTTGTCTAGAGAATCTTTTCTTTAGTTCTGAAATGACTCTGATATGACCTTGGATATTAATGAAAAACAAAGTAGTACAGGTTGATTCATAGGAAATTGTCATTATTTTAAGTCAAAAAGGTCTAATATCAGCATAGTCCAGCGTACTATTTTCATGAATCAACTTTGCATCAACATCCAAATATTTCTACATGTAAACTATGAATAATTTGTGTTCTAGAATTCCTGCACTCATGAACACAATCCAAAAGACTGAAATAAGACACTCCTATTTTACTTACTTAAATAGGTATCTTAATTTTTTTTTTTAAATTTGTATGCCTAGAGTATGCATTAAGTCAACTGCACTATCCTGACAAATGATCGGTTCCTTCCTAACAGCCAATCATGTTATTGAAAGCACACTCTGCTCTATAAAACAAAGGTGGATGACTCAGAAATTTAGAGTATCTGAGGATAAATGTATGTCAAATAAAAACAAACAAACAAAAAAAAAACCCACCCTAAGATGAAGGGACTTTGTTTCCTATCACATCAAAGGAAGGGAGAACAAAGATGGAAATGACAGCTCCTTGCATAATTGTGATGCATTTACATGCTGAGTTTTTGATGTTGCTGATGAGAGTATATCGACTTCAGATGGTTTCTCAGTTTATGACCTGATCACCTCCTCATACTCGATTTCTTAAATATTTCCGTCAAAGAGGTCTTCCTCTACTAGGCTTTAGACTGGTACCATAGATTTCCCTCCATTACCCCCTTAAAATTGCACATAAGATTCACAGGCATGAATGAGAAAAAGAAAATTCATCAACATAATACTTCCCTGCCAAGATGTGTAGACAAGGTTTGGAGAGATGAAAAATGACTGCTTCCGGAACAAGTGTTTCTATGAGAGGGATGGGGGATATGCAGGAAGGAACAGGTGCCCTGGGAGATACCCTGGCCTTGGTCCTGAGTAGTATATAGGACTTAAGGCACCAAGTAACTGGATAAAAATATGTAATGGTGATCACAGCACTATTAAATTTAACAACATGATGGGAGAGAAAAAGAAAAGTTCAAAATCCATTACATGTGTTTTTTCTATTTGAGAGTAAGAAGCTATGACAAAACTAGGCATTATTGGGGGAGAAAGAAAGAGTTCTACAAATAAATAACATGCACAGATGCCTGGAGATTGGTTTAAAAATAGAGGGGGGGGAAAACCTTACTTATTGTTACCGCAGAGTAAGTGCTCCCAAGTACTTAGATTTCAAGGAGAGGGCTGGGAGGGGGGAGGAAAGGGAGGGAGTGAGAGAGGGAGTGAGTGAGGGAGGAGGGGGGGGGGAGAGAGAGAGAGACAGACAGATAGACAGACAGAGAACCTTCAGTGTGGCTAAAAGGCAGACTGACAAAAAAAGCTAGTCCAGACTGGGAACAGAGAAAAGCCCGTAAGACATACTAGCAGGTTAGACACAAAATAAAAATTAGGCAGGAGCAACTTGCAAGAGATTGCAAAGCCAATAGAGTAAGAGGCTCTTTCGAGCTATCAAAGGGAGGAAGCCATTTACAGCATCCGAGGACCCACTTAATCACAGTCACAAGGCTAAAAAGGAGATGGACCACTGACTGAATGAATTCTTTGTCTTCTATGGATATTCACATTCCCAAACCAGAACACTGAAGTCGACAGGTCAGAGGTACTAGATCAAATAGTGGTAAACATGATGCTCTGCATCTAATCAACAAACCAGGAGTAGATAAATCACTGGGACCAGATGGTATCCACCAGCCAGTTTTGAAGTAACTCAAGGGTGAAATTGTTTTCGCCAACATGTGTAGGCCGTCTTTACAAACGGCCACTGTGCCCGAGAGACTGGTGCTTGTCAATGAGATTCCTATTCATAAGAAGGGTTCCAGAAGGGACCCTGGGAAGCAAAAACCAGTAAGACTCATTTCCATATCAAGTAGGCTGGCCAACTTCACAACAAAGGTGAAATTACTGCACATTTACAAAAATAATGCCTATAGAGGAGACAGAGAAAATCAAACATTTTGGCAAGGGAGAACAACCATGTTAATATAAACAGAACTTTTGTGGGGTGGCTATGTAAGGAGAATACGCATTTGAATAAAGGGGACCCTGAAGATAAAATTTAGAGAGGGTGCTAAAAACAACAGAAAATGTCATCACATACCTATGTTACTGTGTGCTGTCATTGAATCTTAAAAGATAGAAAGGAGGGTGGCCGGTTAGCTCAGTTGGTTAGAGCACGGTGCTAATAACACCAAGGTTGCCTCGAAGAAAAAAAAAATCACACACAAAACAAGATACAAAGGAGATAAGCAAAATTCAGATGTTAGATAAAAAGATCAGGGTAATTGTTTAAAAGAGGTGGGGGAGACAAAGGAAAATAAATTAAGGTTCAGTGTGGAAAGGCGGGAAAATTTCTTTTAATCAAGCATATGGAAAGGCTTTAAAAGTGTTCCTTTTATAGCCTTCTAATACACTAAATGTACTCAATAAACAACCTTAGAACCTTACAAGTATAGCAATGGCTCATTTATACATTGCTTCAGCTTTGGGGACAATCCAATAAGCAAAGGACACCTTGATCTAATGAGAGAGGGGGGTACGACGGGAGGGAGGAGGGGGAGAGGAGAAACATTTAAAGTCTGTGAAATTTACTGTACAATATTGGAGCCACCCTCTGGGACACAGCCTTTATTTTGCACACAAATACTCCAGTTGCATATTTAACCAACTCTGCTGTCTGATTTCTAGACATTCAATTCTGCCCTGGGTTAAAAAGGACAAAGAGTGAACCCAAATCAATGACAGCAGAAGTGACAGCTGAAAAGGAAGACAGAAGCAACAGCAGCAGAACAGTCTGAGGCCATTTAGCTTAGGGGCAAATGGTTCCTCATACTTCAAAGAGCCCCCAGGACATTACTGCATTACAGCACCATTTATTAAATGATTTTCATGATGGTGACCCGGGGTCTTCTTTAACTGATTAATTATGGTTTTAATCCTTCTGTTTAATAAGGCAGGGAATAAATATTTCAGAAATATTTTCACTGAAATGTTTAGAACATTTTTAAAAGTTTACTTGATATGTGAAAGGGCAATTACGTGGAAAAATTTCTTACTCAAAATAGTTCCTTTTCAAGCAAGACAACTAAAGCAATTTAAAGCCACAAGTCTTAGCTCAACAGTTGCTACAGGTTGTAACTCAAGGGCTTCACTAAAGTTCTAGAGGCATTCAGAGAGCAGATCAATTTATTACGGGAAATTGGCTTGTTTTATATACATTTAAGTCCTTTGAGTTTGTGTTCCAAAAAAGAACATTCATTTCCCTTCCACCTGAGTGGGGTGCCCTTGCCTGAGACACAACTGGGCAGAGAGAGCTGACCCATGCAGCAAGGCTGTTTTTCCTTTCAAAGGACAAACAGATGATTCATATTACCCAAACCGTTAATCCCAGAAGATTTGGAAAAAAAGAGTTAAGCAAACATGAAAATAAGGTTTAGTTCTTAGAATGGGCTTATTTTACTTATTTCTTCAAACACATTATCTTCTCATTTGGGAAGAGAGACTCTGCTAACTGCACTTCACACCATTCCTTATTTCTCTCAACACAACTTGTGCTTGGTCAAAGAAACAGATCTGAAACATCCAGGGAGAAGGCCATGCCTTAGTACAAGCCACTGCACACACCAGAGAGGTACCACTGCTGGTCTTAAAGTACTCCAGGGAAATGAAATGGGACAAATCCTGGGTAACATCAAAGTTTCAAAATAACAATGTTTTCTGGAAAACAAAACTGCATAAGTTATATCATTCATTCTCCTGTAAATTACAGTACCCAAATGCAAAAGTTGCTCATCTCTCACAAAAGAGAACAAGTGGCAATACAAGATTCTGAGTGAGGGAAAAAGCCCAAAACAAATTACATACAATAATGGGTGGGAGGGGGGAACAACCCTTAAAGAAAATTGACGAAGAAGGGAATAGAAGGGGTAGGAAAAAAAACAGTGGCTCACTTTTTCATTCCAAAAATGCCAGTGTGCCAAATGTCACATGCCATACCAGTACCGTACATGTAACACAAACACAATACAAATGTTCTACCTTTGAAAGCACAAGAAAGGTTTCACAAGTTTAATGGCTTGATTTGGAGATTGAACTTTGATATAAACCCATCACTGCTCCCAGTCTCATAGGACATTTTATAAATGGACATGTGTGTGGTCATAGATGGCACTTAGCACTGATATTCAGAGATTGTTTCTTTAGAACAATGCCCTCTTAACATTTCTTACTTCCTAGCAGGATCAGACACTAAAAGCACCGGAGTAATGCCTTGCTAAAGAAGGGATAAAAAGCTCACAATATTGCCAGCATTTCTGAGAAGAACAAACATCCTCTGTGAGGGCTGTCCTGAAAATAGCCCTCTGTGATGGCTCAGACAATCTTTATTTCATGAAAATCGATACAAAGATGACTTTTCAGTGAAAGCTTGTAAACTCCTTGTTTCCTCTCAGAGTGATGAATAAGTGTTGCTATGGTTCTGGACCCCCTCAAACTGCTGCCCATTGCACAGCTGTCTACCACTACAAAGAACAGGTAAGTCAAGTCAGGACAGCCAGGTTAAGGGCAGAAGGGGGATGACTGAGTGCTGGGAACGCCATGGCAGAGAGGCCAAGAGGTGCCTGGGTATGTTGTTGTCAATACCTGGCCTGGTTCAAGAACAGGAATTAACCACACATGCATACTGTCACCCAATGGTTTGAGAAATGCTTGTTTTTAAACGTATGGCTCTGCTATAGATTGAATGTTTGTGTTCCCCCAAAATTCATATGTTGAAACCTAATCCCCAATGTGATGGCCTTTGAGAAGTGATTAGGTCCCAAGGGGGAAACTCTCATGAATGGGATGAGTGGCCTTACAAGAGACTTTGAAGGCCTTCACCAGACACTGGACCTGCCAGCACCTTGATCATGGACTTCCTAGCCTCCAGAACTGGAGAAACAATTTTGTCCAAGATAGCACAGTAGTAACTTATTAGGTCAGGACTAGAACCCTGGTCTCCTGTGGTCCAGCTTGTGATTTTTCTGTCCCTTATCAGTCAGGGGAACCCTGACATTAGCCATTACAGAACCACAAATTGGAAATTCATGAGATCAACACGCTGCTAGACATGCTACTTATCCCCCGCATACAAAGGCATTTTCCCCAACATTTTTTTTTAATTTTATTAAATTTATTGCAACATTTTTAAAATCAAAATATAATCTACATACCATATAATTCACCCATTTAAAGTGCACAATTCATTGGGTTTTAGTATATTCAAAGAGTTGTGAAAAATAGTTGTGCGACCATCACCACTGTCTAATTCCACATTTGCATCACCCCAAACAGAAATTTCATTCCTATTACCAGTCACTATCAGTCCCTCCCTCCACCCACTCACACAAATCAGCCCTAGGCAACCATGAATCTATTTTCTCTCTGGACGGATTTGCCTGTTCTGCACATCTCATATAAAAGGAATCATACATCATGTAGTCCTTCTGTACTGGCTTTTTTCATGAAGCATAGTTTTCAAGGTTCATCCATGTCATAGTGTGTATCAGTGCTCCATTCCTCTTTATGGCTGTATAATATTCCATCACATGGATATACCATGTTTTCTTTATCCTTTCCTCAGTTGGTAGACATTTAGGTTGTTTCTGCCTTTTGGCAACTGTGAATAATGCTGCTACAAATATACTTAAATTATATTATTTATTATATTATTTTATTTTAATTTTGATGCTGGATACACATTGATAGGAAACCCTCTTTACAACACTAAAATTTCAGTAATCTCCAAATTTACAATTTTTTGTTTGTTTGCTTTTTGTCCAAAGGGTTTCTATTCTCTTAGGGATATTACCTAGGAGTGAAACTGTTGAGTCATATAGGCCAAAAGGTCTATACTGAACTTTCTGAGAATCTGCAACCCATAGATATTTTAAATGTTAATAATTCCATCTAACTGTCCTTAGATACAAGCTTAACACAAGTTATTGGTCTCCACAAGCTGCTCTGGCCATGAGAAACAACAATGACATTTAAATTGGGAGTGATGACCAAAACAAAACAAACTCCAAAACATGGGTTTTAATCCACAAATAAAGAAACACACCTATATTTAGTCACTATTTCCTGTTTTCATCCTAAAATTTAGACAAAGCATTCTGAACTTCAACACACACACACACACACACACACACACACACACACACACAATCATAAAAGTGGAATGAAATAGTAAATAAGAATCAGGTACCCCCTTTCCTTGTATAAGTCTCATGTGAATTACAGCTTTCAGAAACAGTTAAAGGAATACATAATCAACTTTCTGGATCAGAAAACAAACTATCCTGAAGACACCTAACAATAAAGGCTGCTGAAAATCTTACACTATCCACTGTTCCTAAAAAAGCTAAAAATAAAGATTAAAAAAGAGCTTCCTAGAGTAACTAGCCATTTAAGACCGTCTCATTCTCTATCAAGAGAACCTAACTAATGCAAACAGTATCGACTCATTTTAGTAGAATGGGTGGGTAAAATGTCATTTTTGCAAAGATGGTGGGAAGTAGCAATTGGCCTTTCCCTAAAGAGTCACACAGCTTGTTGATTTCTTTTCATTCTGAAAATTATTTTTATTCATTACTCAGGCTGCTGGGCAGAACATTTTCCCTGATCACAGCTGCAGAATTTTAGCCCCAAAGCCAAATAAGTAATTTTTTACAACTTCCCCCAATTTCTTTTTTATTAATGTTTTATTCTATTTCAACTGTAGTTTTGATGGCTGCCTGTGGATACACTCTGTGGTTTCTACCTAATTTTTAAAACTTCACCTTTTTTAGCCCAGTTTCATTAACCTTTCACCACTACCATGCTTGTTCTACTTATAGCCCCACCAGCTATCTTTTCTTTCGCTAATCACTCAATGAACATTTATTGGATACTTAGTATATGTCAGGCATAGTGCCAAATGCTGAAGATAAAAAATAAGCACACTTTCTGCCCTCCAGGAGCTCAGAGTCTAGTATGGATTATTTTGCCAACCCACCCCTTCCCATTTCCATTTGCATCCCAGTATGATGATAACTTACCAAGTTTCAATGTCCAGCCTATCTATTTAAGAGCCTGCTGAGTTTGAGATCGGGCTATCTTGACCTTCCGTGTCCCCAGGAGACCCTTTGACTAACAGTTCTAACACATTCAAATTATTCCATTTTTATTGATGCTGGATACAAACATTGATAAGGAAATCTCTTCAACAAGAAAATCTTAAGAATCTCCACCCTCAATTAATAAACCAAAGGTAGAATGATCTTCCAAGCCTACAGACTGTGATGTTTTTTTCTTTAGTTTTTGATAGAAAGGGAAACATGCCTGTTAAAACCTGCAAATATGCACTGTTTTCTGCATTACTCATCCTTCCTAAATAGGTGCAGCTGTTTCACATGTTCTCCCCCCCCCCCGTGAAAAGATGGAGCAACATCCTATACTGGATGTTAGGTTAGAGGGCATACCTTTTAGACAGTAAGACCAGAAATGGCAAATGACTGAATAATAAAATGTTAATAAGCAATCTCTCAAGAGCTGGGCAGAAAGGATGTAATTAATACTATGTAGCCCTCCCAGTGTTTACATGCTATCAGAGCAGCCTTCTCAAGACCTTATCGGCTTCATGGATTTCAGGTCAAAAGTATGTAATGAAAGTATGAATCAGGTATGCACTGAGATGATTCAAGTTTAAAAGCATTTCAATCATAATATCAAGTTCCCAGACCAAAGCTCCAAATGTTATCATTATACAAAGGCACACACATATGTTTTCACTGGTTCAGTTCAGTGGTTCCCAACCTGTGGATCTTAGAGATACTTCCAAAAGTCTATGGATTTATAGATCTGCCAAGGACTTTCTGCACACTGAATACTGTCTCACTTCTAGAACATACCAGGTTTCTTAGACTACAAAAGGTTGGGATCCACTGTAGCTAACACTAAGCACTACTGTGCATGGATCACCAGGGAACAGAACATGGGCCAGTTTATGAGATTGTGTGGGCAGAGCTGCTGCACTTTAGACAACTTATCAAAATGATTTATAAAAGGATGGTGAAACCTTCTCACTTACGTATTCAGCAAATGGTCACCACAGATGACACCAAACCAATAACCTCTTGTGGCCAAAAAGAAAGTACAACATTGCACAGTATCATCTAAAGAGCAATGATGAAAAAGATCAGAAACCTTGGTCCACAAACTGACTCTGCCACCAAGCGGCTTGGTGATTTGGGGCAAGCATTCCCTTCTCTGGGTCTCAATGACCCCATCTGTAAAATGACTTCTGACTTCCCCTCTGGCTCCAACATTCACAGGAGCTCTAAAATCGTATGCTCCTATGACTGTTTCTCAGGGGCACCCAGGGGCCTCCTGTGGGAGGGCAGGGCTGACGAACATCAGCCCCAAATGAGGTCCTAGACTGGGTGCTCTGCCACAGTCACGTTTATTTCATTCACCTGAGCATCCTCAGACTCACTGTACCTGGTTGAGTTGCTCTCAATAAATACTTGTCAGATGAATATGAAGGCTGGAAAGGGTCTTCAAAGCCAACAGATGTCGACCAAACCTCTCATTTCTTAGTCAACTGAAGTCCTTGGAGGTTCTTAGGAAGATCCTCTGATCATTTCTTATTCCTTCTGCAGTGTACTTTCTCTTCCATAACCCTGTCTCTCTGAGTTCAAAGGCAATATCCACATTCTGCATTTAATAGCAGTCCAAGTAAAGTAGCTGTATTTTTTATAAATTATGAGATTAACGCTACGTTTACCTCTGCGGGGTGGTTCAGTTTGGACATTCCATTCTGAATGCCAAAAGCTGGGGACCAGCAGAGTTCTCAGTGCATTATGTCTGTATGGCTGGAAGCCTACCAAAGCTAATGGCGGGGGGAGCATTTGCAGAGATAATAAAAAGGGCCCCTTTGCAGACTTTGGCTTTGGAAGCCAATTTAAACTTCCACCACTGACAAACAGAATATGACTCCCATTCTATCAAAAGCTGAAGGACTGAAAAGCAGTAATGAATTAAACAGTAATGAATGAAAACAAAACAGCCTTCCCATGGCCACTACCAGAGTCACCTACTCTCAGTGCAGACCTGGCAGGATAGAGTTTAGGCCATAGGAACAACTTCATAAATTGTATTCAAGCAAAGCATTTACCTTTTGCTAGGGTCTCAGTTTCCCCTATCAAAATGAATGTCTCATGGGCTACTTCCAGCTCTAATGTACTATGGTCTTTCTCTTTTTCCTTTTCAAGAATCCTGGGGAAATTACTTGCAATTAGCTTTGTTTACGGTGGCCAAGACATGGAAACAACCAAAATGTCCTTCGATAGATGAATGGATAAAGAAGTTGTGGTATATATACACAATGGAATACTATTCGGCGGTAAGAAAAGATGATATAGGAACATTTGTGACAACATGGATGGATCTTGAGAGAGTAATGCTGAGCGAAACAAGTCAGACAGAAAAAGCAGAGAACCATGTGATTTCACTGATATGTGGTATGTAAACCAAAAACAACAAAAGAACAAGACAAACAAATGAGAAACAGAAACTCATAGACACAGACAATGGTTTGGTGGTTGCCAGAGGGTAAGGGGTGGGGGTGGGGGTGGGAGATGAGGGTAAGGGGATCGAATATATGGTGATGGAAGGAGAACTGACTCTGGGTGATGAACACACAATGGGATTTATAGATGATGTAATACAGAATTGTACACCTGAAATCTATGTAATTTTACTAACAATTGTCACCCCAATAAATTTAATTAAAAAAAACACATACTAAAAAGGAAAAAAAAAAAAAAGAAATTACTTGCAATTGATTAAGGTAATATAATCCTAAGCAGTAAGAGTTCTAAACAGCCACTGAAACTGAAAGTCTGCAAGACTAACATAACCCGTTCGCATTCCCTCTTCACAAGAATTGCAAGGGCACAGTGCTCCATGAAAAGCATGCTGAGATGGTCCAGATCCTTTTGGATACCAAATCTTGACTTTATGAGCTAAGGTACTTTCAAAACACGGGGTATCTACAGTTCTATCCTTGGTATGTGCCCTATTCTCCTCTCTATCATGGTTGCTTAAGAAGCACTTACCAACTGCTACAAGGTAATCCAGTTATCTCAACTGAGATATTCTACTATTAAGTAACTTTCAATTATTCTACCCACTAGTGCCCAAATAAGTAAGTTTTACTATCGTCGGGTGGGATGGACTGGGACCCCAACCTGGCTTGACCTAAAGGCGACCAGATGGCTCAGCTGGTTAGAGCGCGAGCTCTGAACAACAGGGTTGCCGGTTCAATTCCCACATGGGCCAGTGAGCTGCGCCCTCCACCAACTACACTGAAGACAACGAGCTGCCGCTGAACTTCCAGAGGGGCGGCCGGATGGCTCAGTTGGTTAGAACGCGAGCTCTCAACAACAAGGTTGCCAGTTCAATTCCCACACGGGATGGCAGGCTGCGCCCCCTGCAACTAAATTGAAAACTGTGACTGGACTTGGAGCCGAGCTGCGCCCTCCACAACTAGATTGAAGGACAACAACTTGGAGCTGATGGGCCCTGGAAAAACACACTGTTCCCCAATATTCCCCAATAAAATAAAATTTTAAAAAAAAAGCTTCACCAGAAGGGCCTTCCACTCAAGGCTGCAGTTTACAACAGTCTCCTGGAAAGGGAGCTGACCCATCCCGCTGACCCACTGCAGTGCCCCCGGAACTAAAAATAATACTGCAGGCTGACCAGCTCCAGCCAGGAGAAAGAAGCAAGTGTCCCAGCCTTCTTACTTTCCATTACACTTAGGCTGCATATTCTTGTCAAGAACTTGCCACATTCTGAATCTCATTATGCTCAGAGCAGGGCAGGGGTTGGAGTTGAAGGCACTCCGAAAGCCCTCCATGACCTCTCCTATTTTAGCAAGTGACACCCAAGGCTGAGTGAAGCCTGCAGTTCAATTCTTAAGCCACAGAAGAGAATTTCTGTAGCGTTGTTAAGCCTCAGAAAGTAGAAAAGGGACCTAAGGCACAGAGGGATTAAGTGACTTATCCAAGGTCATTCCATATAGCCCAGGAATCAGTCTCCTAGCTCCAAGTCCACTAAACCACATGCCATAATAATAAACACATAAATTTGATTCCAAAACACCTATTCTACATTAGTTGGACACTTCTGTACAACTTGGGCATTATGATGTCCCCTAGGCTGATGATATCTGATCACTGGGCACAAAATCATAATTCATACTTTAGCCCACAACACTGCAACCAGTTTAAAAAAAACAAAATGCACAAATAAAACAGAAAAGAGCGTTCCTTTGCTGCTCTTTGTTGCTCCCTGGGAAGAGGTTCAAAAAGAATAAAAGATTTGCTTTATTGGTCTTTTCAAAAACAAAAACACTGACAGGCCCTGGAGGAATGCAGTTGCGTTTTTTGCATTCAACGTACATGCAGGAGCTCTGTGGAGGGAGGCAGATATTTGAGAGTGAGTCCACAAAACTCCTCCGAGAGTGTGAGCCCTGATTCTTATCACATCTGCATGTGTAGCCAAGGCAATGAGAAGCGATGTTTGTTACGATGGCCCTGAGGTGCCAGCAGAATCAGACTCAATTCTATTTTGTGTGATTCTTAGATATCAGTATGTATATATATGGCTTTCTTGCCCCTTTGAAAAGTGCTCTTCCAACGTGTGCAAAACCTGCTTAGCCAGGAGATCAAGCTGATGGTGCCTCATTGTTCAACCTTAGGCTAAGTTATATCTAGCAAGGAATTTAAAGTTCACTTAAGCTTTTTTTAAAGCAAAACTATTTTAAATCATTTTTAATTATCAAGTTCTTTTTGTGAATATACTGTTTCCTGTCCTTAGGGTGACCATAAATTATAGTCCACACCAGGATACACTTGAGAGTGAAAGAAGGTGCTATTAACAATTATGCTGGGACAACAGGTGTGAACCTGGACTGTGCTGGGCAAACCGGAACAATGAGCCCCTCCCCTTACACATAATCTTTCAAGAAAAGCATTTTCCAAGATTCTTCTGAATAAAAGGGTACAAAAAAATGTGTAACTGTTAAACTCCATGCCATCTATCTTCCAACTGTGAATCATCTTGAAGCAGTACTGGAGATAAACAATGTTTTTTATTTTTTTCCTGGCAGCATGTGCAGTCTCAATTTAATCTCAATTATCTGGATGACCAATGCAGGCAGACCCTTCCACAAGGATGCAAGAGGGCTCCCTGAACAAGATATTCTGGAGACGGCAGCACATTTTACAGTACTCCAAACATCCGAACTGACTATAGACTTCACTCTTTTCATCCTCCACAGCAAAGTCTAAAGGGATGTTTTCAATTCATAAAAGCACTGTTAATAAAATTAACCATCTTTCAACATATTTTGTACTCTCATGACTTAGCATCTGAAAGATTCTGTTGATTCATTTAGAGCTTCACTCTCTTAAGATTTTGAAGAGCATGGTGATTTTTCTAAGAAAATACTGAGAAAATTACTTCAATATAAAGTAATATATTAGGTGAATGACACACTTTTATACTTTGACATGGCTTCTTGATTTTGTTCATTATTTTTAAGTGTAGATCCTACCTTATACACACAGATGTACACGTGGAAGATGTCATAAATTACAGTACCCTACAATAGGCAAAACTAGGAAATTAATTTTATCCTATTTGCAATGAAATAATTTTATATAAAACCACATCCTTTAATCGCCCCCCCAAAAGCAGGACATAGTTAATTTAGTCATTATTTGTGTTATATATTTGCTTTCAATCCTGTTACTGCATTCCTTTATGCAATCAAGTGCTCTTTAAAAACTAGTATATCAGTTACGTTTGCCTTCTCTAAGAAAGGTTATGACCCTTTATACCCTGTGGGGCTTTTGACCCTCGTTCCTGTTTTTCTTATATTTCTGTTAAGTTACAGTTCTCACAGAAGCACTGTCACTTACATAGGATAACTAGAGTCTGTCTTAAATAATATTAAACGTGTACCCATTAGACAGTGTGAGCTAAGCAAATAAAACTAATATAGTATTACAACACAGTTTATAAAGAATGACATGGGAACCTAGTCAAGGAATGTCAAAATATTTTAAATGCTTTGCTTGCATGGTGAATTATATAATGCAGTCACTCAATTCATGGTACTATTCTCTTCAAAATGAATTTAAATTGAATTAAACACCCCAGTATTTACAAAGCATCCTATCCAGGATAAATAATTCTTTCTGCATATAATATGAATATTTAAATGATTCTTAAAGAGCAAGTAACTAGTTAGAGGTACAGTCCTGGGCATTTAATTATTCTAAGGGATGGGGATAGACAGAGGTCGAAAATTACAGTTAAGTAAATCATTTTCATCAGAAAACTGTTTAGTGACCTATGAAACATTCAACCAAGGAATCTGGAGTCAAGCACTCATAGCCCAGCTGTGACTAATATTACTATTAACAACCCACCATTCAAAAGGCAGATCAAAATAATTAACACACAACTTAATAAAAAAAAGGCCAAATTACTTCCATACGATTGCTTTTAAAATAAACAAGTTATGTCAACTAGTTGAGTACTTAGTTAAAAATGAAAGTTGACAAGTTAGACTGAGTGGAGGTGGGAGGTCAGGTCTCTCAAGCCAGTACATATGAAAATAAAATTTCATTTTGTTGTTTTTGGTTTATATACCACATATAAACCAAAAACAACAAAAGAACAAGACAAACAAATGAGAAACAGAAACTCATAGACACAGACAATAGTTTAGTGGTTGCCAGAGGGTAAGGGGGGCGGGGGGTGGGGGGTGGGAGATGAAGGTAAGGGGGATCGAATATATGGTGATGGAAGGAGAACTGACTCTGGGTGATGAACACACAATGGGGTTTATAGATGATGTAATACAGAATTGTACACCTGAAATCTATGTAATTTTACTAACAACTGTCACCCCAATAAATTTAATTAAAAAAATAATAAAAATAAATAAATAAATAAATAATAAAATAAAATTTCAAAGTCAAGTGTCTTTTTTATCAAATGCTTTAAAACAAAACCAGAAAAGTTCCTCACAACCCACCCACATTACTCTAAAAATAAATTGTTGTCCTGTGAACAGATGATATGCAATCTAAGGTTTTTGTTCACCTCAGCAGCAAAATCTGTCCCCAAAATTTCTGGTAAAATCAACAATCTGTTTTGTCTTTTACTGTCAACCCGAAACAAAACATGGTTGGAAGGGAGGGAGGAGGTAGTTATTTTGCAAGAGATGGTTTAAGAGTTCCGGGGTTGTTTTATTTGATGGAGAAAAGCAATTTTCTAGACAACCACTTGGAATAAAAAAGCAATAACTAGATGTGGAACATTGGGAAAGCTCATCATTTTGGCTAATCTGTGTCAATTGGCAGTTCCTATACCTATGTAAGTTCTTCAGGTTTTTTCCTTTCTTTTTTTTTTGCAGATTAAGGACTATTTTTTCATACCTTCATTGTTCCAGGAAGACAGTTCCATCATCTCTACTTTTCAACCTGTATCACATTTCCAGGCTTAGAAGCAATGCTTTAAACGCTCTAGTTGTAATAAGCCTCTTTTCTCCTTGGATGTTCTTCAGCCTCTAGAAGCCACATACAGATTTAACTAATTTCCCTTCCAAGGATTGAATGACCACTAGCTCAGTAATTATTTGGGGACCCAGTTCTACATTCAGAAAAATTCCACAGACTTGTTAACCAAAGAGATGTTCTTTTAAGACTGGGGTGGGTGGGGGGGGAGAGGCTCGAAGCGAAAAGGAAGTTTCAATTACTTTGTGAAGTGAAGTAGAAAAATTAAGTGAGATCCAAGCAAACTTTATTAGCTATGACAAGCAATCCTTAATGCTTTTGTTTCATGAGTGCTCTGAAACCTTTGCTACAGCATTTGAAAAATTCATCAAATTATAGCATCCCAATACAGTTGCTGTGTGTCTGTGTATGCACACATATGAAATTAATCTTTAAGTAAATTCACCTTCAGTGTGTTTTATGAGCACCTTTAGGAAATTAAGAAAAGTCTCATGCCTTCTTCCTGTTCAAATATAAACATAATTGGAAACTATGGAAAATTCAAAAACTGTTAATTAAAAGCCTACTTTAATTCTTGACTTCTCGGTCTAGACTAGCCTCAGTATTTCTTCTCTCAGAGTCTGTCATGACCACTGGAACAAACAAGATATAACTACAAATTGCTAAGAAACAACTTGTACTCAGTTATGTTCCTAAAGTAAATATGTAGTCCTTTGAATCACAGTGTTCATTATTTAAATTACTTTCAGTTTCAGTACTAAAAACTCACATACACATATATAACCACAAACTCATGCTTTACTCAAATCACTATTGTCTTTTGGGGGAAGTCAAGAGCCTCCCTGCCCCAATGCTGAAATATGTTGTTTTGTAATCTAAACAAACTCATCAAATAAAAGCCTGCAGCCATCAGTTCTAAATATGAACAAAGCCACCTTTATACACAAAGCTTGTCCTTAATGGACATACCATTTCTTTGACAGAAAACAATATGCTTGAGTTGATTTCTCTTTTTCCAAATTGGTTAATATAAGAAACCTTGGGCCATTATGCCAGTTACGATGTTTCTCACAGCAAGACACAGTTAACTAACCCAACAGAAACTAAGACCCCACGATAGCAAATTTAGTTTCCAGAACATTCTAAAAGTCATTCTAACATTGAGCCAAGGGCTGCAGGTGATTTCATAGAAATGAGTGCTGCTCCTACCCTAAATGAGCACATTCATTCCTTCAACAAGCAGCCCAAACACCAAGCCACTCCACCCAGACCCTGGCTTAACAGCTTGAAAAGTTATATGAAACCCACATTTTGCTTTTAAATTTGAGAAAGTCTTTTTGTCTTGTAAGGCAGCACCAAGGGTATAAACTAAGGGTAATTATAGCATGCTGGTGTTCATTTTCCAGAAAGAAATCTCCTGACCCCAACTAAAGTTTAACACTTAGAGCCCTCTCTAGAATCATCTAAACCTATTTGTGACCAAGGACACCCACAGCCAATCAGCTTCAGGGTTACTCCTGACGACTACAACTGAGATGTTCACAGAGAAAATGCCAGAAAATACAGTTTCTGGTTCAATAAGAACATCTACTTACTAGCTCCTTCAAAATTCTTCCAGTTTTTAACATTTTCTGGAAATGATTAAAAATCGAGACACATGGCATAAAGGGGGAATGGAATGTGCGTTCTCTCTCTCTCTCTCTCTCTCTCTCTCTCTCTCTCTCTCTCTTTCCCTTCCGCCCCCAAAGTAAATTATAACAGTTTTCCTAAATACAGAAATACAGTAAAATATTTTTTACTCCATGGCCACGTGTTAAAGAAAAACAGCTGTGATCTCCACTTACTGACAAAGAAACCACTATCCCTTCATCTTTCCTGAGAGGATTGCATTACTTAAAAATCCTGGTGGCTGACAGTTATATTTACAAAATTAGATACTTTGCATCTCCTAAAATACTTCTCTGACCCCCTATTTTACAATCTACAGTTAAGTTTTTGGGGAGTCAAGTTATACAGAGATTTTCAATTGTCTGGTTGTGGTGCCCCAACCCCCACATTGTTAAAGGGTAAGCTGTACTTAAAAGCTTCTCAAGAAACACAGATCCTAATTCTAGGAAAAGAAGTTATTACTTAAAGGTCACAGACACCAAAGTATATGTCACTTATTGTCCTAACACGGAGTTTGTCTTCTGGACTCTTAAAATTCTTTATAAGAATTAAAAACAAAAGCAATTTTGTTTTGTTTTTTTAATTAAAGTTTATTGGGGTGACAATTGTTAGTAAAGTTACACAGATTTCAGATGTACTATTCTGTAACACATCATCTATATCTCACATTATGTGTTCACCTCCCAGAGTCAGTTCTCCTTCCATCACCATATATTTGACCCCATTTACCCTCTTCTAGAACAAAAGCAATTTTTTTAAGCCTTGATTCCTAGTTGTATACCATAGGCCTGAGGGTAGGAGCAGAGAAAATTCAAAGCTTAACATGAAGCCAGTTTTCACTAATGGGGTTAACATTTTTATTAAGAACTCTCAAGGGCCTGCTACCATAACACCAAAAAGAGGATCCTCTCAATTTCCCTCTTTTCTTATCAATGTCTTATTCCACCAGCCCACTATCTCCTCTTAGAATAAGTCCACCTGCCTTGATAGCTGAAACTAGAATGAAATGATAATTCCCCATTCCCCACCCTATGACTCAGAGGTTAAGCTGAACTAATACTCATAATTGCCCAACTGGAAGTTTTGCAAAGCCCTTTGATAAGGTCTCTGGTACAAATTAGGAGCATTTTAGGCGTTTGCTTAAGAGCAAGCACATGTCTTACGAACTGCTGCACTTCCTGCTTATCACTTTTTGAAAGTTGCCGGGATATTTTAGATAGCAAGCTTTGATAGTTCAAAGCCATTGTCAATATTGTGCTCCTTAGTGTGTGCCTTTTAATATCCTATTGTTGGACAACATTAAAACCAAATGACCCTTACAGGTTTTGCTTTTAAATTTTTATCGATACCAAAGAGATGTGAACATGTGCTATGCCTCAAAATGCCCTTAACTCTTTGAATATCTCCATTAACATTTTATTGACACTTTCTCAACTTCTACACCAGGCTCACTGTTACAGCAATCAAAGGAATTTGAGATAGAATCTCTACACTCCTGCTTATTTTCTGACTGTACAACAAGCATGTACTGGATTGCAAGGGAAAGCATTCCTTACCAGATGCTCATCCTCAGATTGAAAAAAAAAAAAAAAAAAAAAAAAGAAGGAGCTAAAAGAATCAAAGCAGCTACCTGGAGGACTGATTACTATAGCATTAGTAAGAAAGAGTAAACATAACTATGTCCGCAAACCACTTATTTTTTCCCTTAAAACAAACAGAGCATCATATTATTTTCCCCTGGACAGGAATCAGATTCACAAGACAAGAAACAAAAGGTAGAGAGAAAGCATACATTTCTGATTAGTACACAAAATGAGATACACCCAGAACCCAGGACACCCAGAATTTATTTTGACATCAGCTTTTCATGCTATTTTTCAAATGATTCTACAGTTGGGTTATTTTAAAAAAAAAACACACCACCATAAATGAGCTCAATTAGCTAACAGTGACAGGTATGTGTCAAAAAGCTATGGTAATTTAATCCTCATTAATATCAGTGTATCAGTCCACTCATTCAGTGAACACTGAGTGCCTATTTACAAGGTGTGATCAAACAATATGGTGAATGTTTAAATCAAAAAAATTTATTACAGTAAAAGACACACTGCTATTAATCCCCCTCAAAATACTCCCCCTTGCTTCAAACTTACATACTTCATCATTCTTGCCACTTTCTGAAGCAGTTCTGGAAGTCCTCTTTCGTGAGTGTCTTTAGTTGCACTGTCGTGGCTGCCTCAATGTCGTGAATCATTTTGACTTTGGGGTGAGAGCCTGAAGTCACATGGTGCCAGATCCAGTGAATAAGGTGGATGAGGACACACTGTGATGTTTTCGTGACAGACATTGCCGTATACCAGAAGCGATGTGTGACATGGAGCATTGTCATGATGGAGGATGATTTATGACACACCTTTTCTCAACCATAGCTCACACTCAGCTGACTGCACCGAACAAGTTGAAACTAGTCACATACTGTTACTAAGGTTCAATGCACCACTTCCCGTATTGAAGATCCCTTCCTTTCCCTTGGATGGCATTCGGCAGCAGCATTCACCGTATTTTTTATCACAACAGAAAGGTTCTGTGTCACACATTGCTTCTGGTACAGCAATTTCTGTCAAATAAAAACATTACTGGGGCCGGCCCGGTGGCTCAGGTGGTTGGAGCTCTGTGCTCCTAACTGCGAAGGCTGACAGTTCGATTCCCACATGGGCCAGTGGGCTCTCAACCACAAGGTTGCCAGTTCGATTCCTCAACACCCACAAGGGATGGTGGACAGCGCCTCCTACAACTAAAATTGAACACAGCACCTTGAGCTGAGCTGCCGCTGAGCTCCCGGATGGCTCAGTTGGTTGGAGCACCTCCTCTCAACCACAAGGTTGCCAGTTCGACTCCCGCAAGGGATGGTGGGCTGTGCCCCCTGCAACTAGTAATGGCAACTGGACCTGGAGCTGAGCTGCGCCCTCCACAACTAAGACTGAAAGGACAACAACTTGAAGCTGAACGGCACCCCCCACAACTAAGATTGAAGGGACAAATAACTTGACTTGGAAAAAAGGCCTGGAAGTACACACTGTTCCCCAATAAATTCCTGTTCCCTTTCCCCAATAAAAAAAAAAAATCTTGAAAAAAAAACCAAAACAAAACAAAACAAAACATTACCATGTGTCCTCATCCACCTTATTCACTGGATCTGGCACCTTGCGACGTCTGGCTCTTCCCCAAAGTCAAAATGACAATGAAAAGGTGAATGGTTTGAATTGATTCAGGATATTGAGGCAGCCACAACAGCACAACTAAAGACACTCACGAAAGAGGACTTCCAGAACTGCTTCAGAAAGTGGCAAAGACAATGGGATAAGTGATTTCGAAGCAAGGGGGAGTAGTTTGAGAGAGATTAATGGCAATGTGTCTTTTACTATAATATTTTTTAAACATTAACCATATTTTTTGAGCACACTGAGTATGTAGCAGTCAGGTACTAGGCTTGGAGCTGGGGTTACAAAGTCCCTGCCTTGAGGAAGCTTCTAATCATGTGGTTTCCCATCACCTGGGCTCAGGGGCAAAGAGGAAGCAATCATCTGCCAAAAATGAGGTTGCTGGATGTCAGATATCAGAAAGGGAGTGAGTTGGGGGCCGGCCCAGTGGCTCAGGCGGTTAGAGCTCCATGCTCCTAACTCCGAAGGCTGCCAGTTCGATTCCCACATTGGCCAGTGGGCTGTCAACCACAAGGCTGCCGGTTCAATTCCTCGAGTCCCGCAATGGATGGTGGGCAGCGCCCCCTGCAATTAAAATTGAACACGACACCTTGAGCTGAGCTGCCGCTGAACTATCGGATGGCTCAGTTGGTTGGAGCGCATCCTCTCAACCACAATGTTGCCGGTTCGACTCCCACAAGGGATAGTGGGCTGTGCCCTGGCAACTGGACCTGGAGCTGAGCTGCGCCCTCCACAACTACGATTGAAAGGACAACAACTTGAAGCTGAATGGCAGCCTCCACAACTAAGACTGAAAGGACAACTTGACTTGGAAAAAATGCCTGGAAGTACACACTGTTCCCCAATAAAGTCCTGGTCCCCTTCTCCAATAAAATCTTAAAAAAAAAAAAAAAAAGGGAGTGAGTTGATATAGATGTTCCCCAAAGTCCCATTCTGGAGTCTATAGAATAGGAATGGCGTGCACAGTACACTCATCTCCAAGTTTATCTGACTCTGAAGTAGTTAGTGACATATTAAGGTAATGAGGGAAAACAGGCAAATACCAGTTAAAGCCACTGTAAAGGCAGGCAAGTAACCAGCCAAATGACTCCTCTTATACAGGGAAGTGATGGTTGACTGGGCCCACAAGACATCAATCTGTACACAGAAAGCAGGTTAGTGGTTGTCTAGGGCTGTCAGAGAGACGGATGAGGGAAGACAGACTGCAAAAAGGTACAGGGTTTCTTTTAGGGGTAACAAAAATGTTCTAAAATAGACTGGTGATGGTTGCACAACTCTGTGAATATACCAAAAACCACTGGATTATATACTTTAACAGGGTAAGTTCTATAATATATGACTTATACCTCAACAAAGCTGGGGGGAAAAGACCTCAATCCATGATGCTGCTGTGGCTGCAAGTGTTTGGCATCATGCGGGAAGGGTTAGAGAAACCAAAACAAACCTTCCCCACCATAGCCACCAAACAAAAAGTAGCCCTACTCTCTATACAAAAGGGTAATTGACTTTGTGCCTAGAATATCATATGCTATTCTAAAACTCATGAACACTACACCAAGAGATTTTTCTAGAGAAGAGCACCAAAAAAAAAAAAAAAAAAAAAAAAAAAAACACAAAAAAAAGCAAACAAACAAAACCCCCAAACCTGAAAGAACAGGAAGGGAGAAGCCCAGCGAAACAGACTAAAGGTGGAAGGTAGATGGGGGAAAGAAAAGGGAAATATGCAAAGTCACAGAGTATGGCCAGAGTGAACCAAGAACTTCTTTGATTATGGAAACCTTCAAAAGCTTAAAAGTATCCAATTGGGAGAGTGGAGGAAAAAGGCAAAAGCAACTTACAGTCTGTTACACATGTTGAGAGGAAACAAGGCCTAGTGAATCAATCTGACTCTGTGACCTTGCGAACAAATCAGTGACCCTTCTTGGGCTTCCACTTCCAGTCTTCAAATGAAATGTGATTTCCTAATTATGCTCAAATCCTCTCTCATTAATCAAGTAGAGCCCTTAAAGAACCAGGAGTTCCTTATAGCAGGGCTATCATATTCCACCCCGAGTTCACAATACAGAAATTTACTAAGAAAGTCATTCAACAGGTACATGGATGACATATAAATGGACTAGCATTTCATATGAGGTATCACAACCCTCCGAGTATCCACAGGGCTTTAAGACCTTGGCAAAACCTTTGACAGCCTTGTTGGTTTGGGCTGTAAAAACTCCCCAAGAACCTTCTGGTTTGTTATGCAATTGTTGCAGCCTGTTATGAGACTGTATATTTTTTGCTGCCTGGTTGGCCAATATAGTCTAAAACAAGTAATATAAACACTTCCACTTCCACATACTGCATAATAAAGCATCTTCAAAGCTTCTGACCATTTCAGACCTCAATTTGTAAATATCACCTATCATGCATGACAAAGTATCTCACAGGATTAATACAATCATTGAAATCCTGCCAACATTTGTGTATCGTGGGATTACAGAAACTGAACTACGCACCCCTGGTATGTGTATATGTAGTAGTCTACAGTTTTCTGATTTGTTAATGTGTCCTCAAGGAAATAATTCAAATGGAAGTAGTTCACAGTATAAAGTTCCCCTAAGCACCAAAAAACAAACCAAAACAAAACCATGCTAACAAGATGGATAGAGGCATTTGGTAGATTTACACCTAAAGACAGTATATGGAAAATGTAAAAATCTATCCATCTATTGTAATAAAATCAGATTCTCTAAAACAATTTATTTATAATCATGGAATAAACACTATTTTTAAAGGTAAAAGCCACCGTCACTGAAAAGAAAAGCTTAACAGGAAACCACTTTACAACTGAGGCAATTTCTATTTCTTAAGAATATTAAACTGGAGAAACTACAAAGTAGTTACACATTCTTGAAAATGGCCCACTTGTACTTGGGAATACCATAACCTTTGGCTGTTTAGCAATCTCATTCTCAAGCTCTGTTCAGGAAAGCCAAGCCTCCCTTCTTTCTTTTTCTTTCCAGCCACTGAAAAGCAGACCAAAAAAAAAAAAGAAAAGAAAAGAAATGCTAACACGGGAAAGCAAGCAGTGGTTCTAACTGGTGCAACTATTTAAAAACAAGCACCTAGATTTGAACTTTTTTTCATATTGTCCATTTGGACAGTCCTTAAAATATTTTATTGGTCCAGATACTGGTCTAATCCCCCTCCAGAGCTGCAGAATCACAAAAGTACACTAGGGGATTATCCTGTAGGGTTTGCAACAGTAAAAACTCGTTTAGGAAGGGAGAGAAGAATGTAACTTGAAATACGACAGAGAGAAATGGCTCCTCTTCAAATTTCCCAGCACAGCTCTGAGAGCTGTCCTATAGCCAAGTCTCCCCGGGGTTCTCCTAATCCTCAGCAACCACTGAAGAGAGCCAGGATGAAACTTTTTCTGAACAAAGAAAACTGAAAAGGGCCAAGTCTCAAAGTCACAGGCTCCCAGCTCGCCACTGGCTCGAAGCCAAGGACCAGCCGTGTGCTCAGGCCGATGGCCCTGCAGCTGATGAACAGACAGCAGGCTCGGAAGGGGTGGGTAGGCGAGGAGAAGCCACACATCTGACCCCAGGCTCTCTCCTTCTGCCCAAAAGAACCTACCTCCCCAGGGTAACAGGGCTGCCTACTCTGGCCCTGAGTTCTTGCCAATGGCATTTGCATTTTATGTTCGAGGGACTTCTGGCAATAAAATCCCCATATCTGACATGATTGCCCAGGCATGTGTCGGGCACAGTGTACATGTGTGCAGCTTCAACTGACATAAGAATTCCTACCTCCATGATGCAATCGAACACAAATATCCTCGTAGAAGCAGACATCAAGGCTGAAGATTCTCTCAGCAACAAATTATTTAACACATTCGTTGCTCAGGGTTTTCCAACTATAAAACAGAATCAGTCCATACATTGTACCAGGTTACTTGAAAGGAGGCGCAGACACAACAGAAAAGCACTCTGAAAATAAATCGTGACCCATAGTGCCTCAGCACTTTACACACTTGGTTTACAGCCTGTCCACGAGCACTTTCGAGCTTGTTCCTGGAAGTGTTCTTCAGTCCCTTCACATGTTTGCTTTGGGCCTATCTCCTCAGGTGATGGGGGGTGGGGGGCTGACGATCTTGGCATTTGTCTGCCCCACACACGGGACATTGACTGGGCAGCGCCCAGCAGATGCTCAATGCCTGGAGCCTGCAAGTAGGAATACAGACAACAGTAGGGACACTTTTTCTGGAAGGCCTTCAACCTGACAGCAATTGGACAAGCAGAGCAGCTTGGTGTTTTGGTCTTTCTTTTCATTCATAGATTCATGTCCTCTAGACTCCTGCCTTCCAGCCCACCACAGATTTTTTCCTCCATTTCCTTTAAAAAGCTGCTGGTTTCTTTACTAGCGTGAGCACCTACCTCCAGGTCCCTGGAGATGGAAGGTATTAGGGAAAGAGAAAACATATCCAAGGAAGCTAATCTACACCAGGACTCCTCCAACTGTGGGATCGTGACCTCCAAAGGAACTGGAGAGAATTTCAAGGGGGTCAGAAGCCCTGGAGCCCAGAGCCCAAGACCTCCTAACATCTGTTGTCAGTGAGGGCAGAACAGCCTTTTAAATACAATTTCCTCTTCCACATCAGCACCAATATTCTTTTTCTAGCCCACAGGTCTACCCAACACCCCTGCCACATGACCTCATCTCCCATTACTATCCAAATTATTGCCTCGTTACATTGTCCTGTATTGCTCATTTCCCTCAGCAGCAGGGTTGAACTAAGAATTTAAATTTTAAGAGGAATTCTACCTGTTTCCTGTCTTCCTTGTCCTATCATGAATACCATCTATTAGTAGGATCTTCAAAAAATATTTTATGATGCTAATATTAATAGTTAGCAACACGCATTGAGTACTTGTTAAGTCTCAAGCACCATGTGAAGCACTGTATTATCTATATTAGCTCCTATGATCTTCACAATTCCGTGACGTAGGTAAAGAACTATTCTTTTACCCATCCTATCCCCTTTTACACATATGCACACTAGAGCAGAGTCACTAAGGAACTTGTCCAATATCAGAGTTAATAAGTGGCAATAAGTCCCCAGGGCCTACACTGGTTTTTAATGTTTTAATGAGATATATTTCACATACTATACAATTCACTCATTTAAAGTGTGCCACACAATGGTTTTTGAGTTGTACAACCATCACCACAACCAATCTTAGAACATTTTCATTATTTTTAAAAAGAAACCCCATACCTTAGTCATCACTCCCTAAGTCCTAGCTAGGCAGCCACTGATCCTACTCTCTATGGATTTGTCCATTCTGGACATTTCTTGGAATCAGAATCATACAATGTGTGGTTCCAGAGCCTATGCTCTTAACCACTACCTGATCCTGAGGAAAAGGAGGATGTCCGTTGACAAATTTCAAACACCTGTTCTTTCCCCACGCCAAAGCCGTATTAGCAACAGCTTTCTCCTCACATGAGAAACCCTGCAATAAGCTTAGGTTGTTGGCTGGAGGCGAGACTTGGCAAGGGGTTGTTGGAGCCCGTGGGGAGTTGTTAGAAGTATAGCCTAAGAAAATGAGCACAGCCCCTGGAGTCAGTAAGATCTGTGTTTGCCACATACACTGCTGATGGGAATGTAAAATGGTGCAGCCACTGTCGAAACAGTGTGGCAGTTCCTCAAAAAGTTAAACATAGAATTACCATATGACCCAGCTACTCCACTCCCAGATATATACTCTCAAGAAAATTGAAAACAGGTGTTTAGACAAAAACTTGAACATGAATGTTGATAGCAGTATTATTCACAATAGCCAAAAGGTAGAAACAACCCATGTCCATTAAATGACAAATGGATTGTTTTTAAAAAATGGTATGTCCATACAATGGAATATTATTCAGCCATGAAAAGAATAAAGTGCCAATAGATGCAACAATGGGGACAAACCTTGGAAACACTATGTTAAGTGAAAGAAGTCAGACATGTATGATTCCATTTCCTTTTTTACTTATTTTTTTTCAGTTTCAGTTGACACTCAATATTATTTTATATTAGTTTCAGGTGTACAGCATGGTGGTTAGACATTTATATAATTTATGCAGTAATTCCCCCTGACAAGTCTAGTACACATCTGGCACTATACATAGTTACTACAATATCATTGACTGCATTCCCTATGCTATACTTTACATCCCCATGACTATTTCTTATCTACCAATTTGTATTCCTTAATCCCTTCCCTTTTTTCACCCAGCCCCCCAAACCCCCTCCAATCTGGTAACCATCAGTTTGTTCTCTGTATCTATGAGTCCATTTCTTAACATCACTAATCATCAGAGAAATGCAAATTAAAACAATGAAATACCACCTCACACTTGTCAAAATGACCATCATCAACAAATCAAAAAGCATGTGTTGGCGAGGATGTGGAGAAAGGGAACCCTTGTGTATTGTTGGTGGGTTTGCCAATTGGTGCAGCCACTACAGAAGACAGCTTGGAGGTTCCTCAAAAAATTAGAAACAGAATTGCCTATGACCCAGCAATTCTACTTCTGGGTATTTATCCAAATAAATCCAAAACACTAAATTGAAAACATATATGCACCCTTATGTTCACTGCAGCACTATTTACAACAGCCAAGATAGGGAAGCAACCCAAGTACCCATCAATAGACAATTGGATAAAGAAGAGGTGGTACATTTATACAATGGAGCATTACTTGGCCATAAAAAAGAATGAAATCTTACCATTTGTGACACCATGGATGGACCTAGAGGTTATTATGCTGTGTGAAATAAGTCAGTCTGAGAGACAAATACCATATGATCTCACCTATACATGGAATCTAAAGATCAAAATAAACAAACAAAACAGTATGATTCTATTTATATGAAATATCCAATGGGCAAGATCCATAGGGACAGAAAGCAGATGAATGACTGCAAAGGGCTGGGGGTGGGGGTGGCGGGCAGGGTGAGATGAGGAGTAGTAGCTTAATGGTCATAGGGCTTTACTTTTGAGATGATGAAAAGGTTCTAGAATTAGAGTGCTGATGGTTGCCAATACTGTGAACGTACTAAATTTTAAAATGGTTAAAATGGTGAATTTTATGTGAAATTCACCTCAATTTAAAAATGAAAGAAAAGTTTTCAATTTTTTTTCTTGGTTCACATGGCCTGCTACTTGACCCTGTGCAAGTGACTCTGAGAAGTCTCAGTTCACTTAAGTGGAAAATGGGGGAGGAGGGAGGAATTTTACAATGTTTTTACAAGGATTAAAGAAGATAATACATGAAAATCAGTACTGCCACATAGGAAGTTCTCAAGTAAGAGGCAATTGGTGAGCCAAGGATCGAAACCACTGCCCTCACTCTCTCTAAGCAAAGATACCAAACCCTATTCTCCACCTGAACCAGTGACATGACATTTCTGTAGACAACAGAAATAAATAAATAAATAAATAAATAAATAAATAAATAAATAAATAAATATCATTTGCTATCGCAAATGATAACAGAGAAATCTGGGGCTCCATTAAAACTGGACTGCTTTGACCTGGAGATGGGGGAGTCCTAAATTTTCTTTACAAAACCTTTTTAAAATGTCAGACCTAATTCCAAAGACCCATTCCCAATCAAGCCCAGCAGCCCCATAAATTCAATGTAGCTCCAGGATGGTGAGAAATTTTAAGGCTAAGGATCAATCTATCTTAGAAAAACCCAAAGCTTTCCAAGAATGCCAACACCGCTCTGAGTCCAAAGCACCTTTAGGGAGGGGGATTATAGGAAATGATACACATAGAGCAGAGCATTTATATTTTGTGAAGCATCCCTCCCTCCAAACTGAATATACAATATTTATTTCCTAGAACAGAAGGAAAGCATTTTGTTGTTGTTATAGCACTTGTTTATATATTTATATGCAATATGAAGGTCTATTTTTGAAAATAAATTCCTAAGGTGTTGTTTTCTTTTTGAAATGAGTCTTTAACATGATTGAAAGTTTCCCCAGTAAGAGATGGATTGTGTAATCCATAAGGGGGAAAGTGCACAGAAGAGATGCAGACACATCTGAACACAGTCCTGTTAAGATCCATGCCAGAGACTGGAAAGAAGACCTGCTTTCGATATGTTTTGAATTACTCTGTGAAGACAGCCCATTTGAGGGCTCAAACATGCAGCCAGCCCTGGTTAGACTGACTGGCTTTGGGGAAGCCTTCTGGCCACTCAGCCCTGGCCAGTGCTTCATCCACACGAGCAATTCTGAGTAAGCAAGAGATCTTCAACAACCCAGCGCTCCACACTGAATATAAAATCAGAAGTCAACTCTGTGCATGCTAATTGGCCTTCCCAAGCAGCACAAGAGGCCCCTGGAGGAGGGGCGCACTGGTGGTAAGAGCGTTGGTCAGTGTGCCCTCAATGGCAGCACTTCTGAGTAGCACATACAAGCCATGTCACATGTAGGCAGGTACTACGATGATAAGAGGAACCTAAGTTCAAGAATGCAACAAAGAATGTCAGTTGTAGTCGGCTATGCTATAACGGTTATTTTAAAAAGATGAATTTGTTCCAATGCAATTGATATATTAGGAAACAATTCCAGTATAATGTCAATTTCACGTTTGCTTACTGGTGATTTTGTCTTCAAGAAACACTAGGTAAAAGCGGAAAAGTGCAATTAGCTGAAACAAACCATGTAGGAATACACAAAATGCACACATACACACACATCAAACATCTACAAGCTCCTTCACTTCACTCTTATGAGTCACAATCATTCACATTTAGTATTAACAATTTTCCATCTGATTCTCAGATAACTTTCCACCATCCTTCATTATAACTAATAACCTGCAACCCATCTGACCCCATGTCCACAAAAAACTTCAGGTGTTTTTAAAGGTAAAGTGCCATATTTATTGTAGTATTTATGTATTTCTTAACCACTTTGCATGCACAAAAACTGTTATTGTTTTGATTAGGTCCCTCACTTTTTTTTAATATGCCACTGGCAAAGTTGTACCCTAACCCCAATTTTCCCATAGGGCCTGTGGTTTTTACTTCATAACTTTGCATAGCACAGTGATTTTTAGGAATGAATATATTTTGTAATAGAACTTACTATACTTTCCTGCAAGGTTTGTACATTCAGTAGGTTAATTGGCAGGTACACACCTAGTGGATCACCAATTTTTTGACCTTTCACCAGTATCCTATTAATAAAAAGCGAATCCTTCCACAAGCCCAGGGGAACATATACCAGGCATGATCTGCCTTAAACCATGCATATCTAAGTGGAACATGTACCAAAATCAAAATGGCCAGCTGGTAGTTAGAAAAGACCAAAGTACGTGTCATAGGATGGAAAAATGTTAATAAGACAACAAACAACTCGATGAAAAAATAGAGCAAAGACCTCAGCAGACATCTCACCAAAAAAGATATACAGATAACAAATAGGCATATGAAAAAATGTTCCACATCATTATGTCACTGGGGAATTGCAAATTAAAGCAGTGAGCTCTTCCTGTTTCTCATCATGGCGCAGGATCAAGGCAAAAAGGAGAACCCCATGCTGGAGCTTCACATCTGCAAGCTCTGCCTCAACATCTGTGTGGAGGAGAGACAGACTGATCCAGACAGCCAAGGTCCTGGAGCAGCTCACAGGCCAGATCCCTGTGTTCTCCAAAGCTAGATACACCATCAGATCCTTTGGCATCAGGAGAAATGAAAAGATTGCCGTCCACTGCACAGTCCATGGGGCCAAGGCAGAAGAACTTTTGGACAAAGATCTAAAGATGTGAGAGTACGAGTTACGAAAAAATAACTTCTCAGATACTAGAAACCTTGGTTTGAGGATCCAGGAACACACTGATCTGGGGATCAAATATGACCCAAACATTGGTATTTACGGCCTGGAGTTCTGTGTGGTACTGGGTAGGCCAGGTTTCAGCATCACAGATAAAAAAACACAGGACAGGCTACACTGGGCCCAAACACAGAATCAGCCAAGAGGAGGCCGTGCTCTGGTTACAGCAGAAAAATGATGGGATCATCCTTCCTGGCAAATAAACTCCCGTTTCTATCCAAAAGGCCAATAAAATGTTTTTAGTGAAAATAAATAAATAAATAAATAAATAAATAAATAAATAAATAAGAAAACAGTGAGATACCAGTACACATCTATTTAAATGGCCAAAATCCAAAACACTGATATCACCAAATGCTGGTGAGAATTTGAAACAACAAGATTTCTCATTCATTGTTGGTGGGAATGCAAAATGGCATGGCCACTTTGGGACAGGTTGGAAGTTTCTTACAAAACTAAACATACATGACTACCAAACCTGGAAGTAGCCAATCTGTCCTTCAGTAGGTGAATGGATAAATAAACTGTGATACATCCAGACAACGGAATATTATTCAGTACTTAAAAACAAAACAAAAAAAAAAAAAACACCTACCTATCAAGCCACAAAAAGACATGGAGGAAAGTTAAATGCATGAAAGCAGGCAAACTGAAAAGGTTACATACTGTATGATTCCAATTATATCACATTCTGGAAAAGGCAAAACTATGGTGACAGTACAAAGATCAACGGTAGCCAGGGGTTAAGGGGACACATGAATAGGTGGAGCACAGAGGACTTTTAGGGCAGTGAAACTACACTGTATGACACTATAATGGTGGGTACATGCCATTATATACTGGGGGTGCCAAAAAATGTACACAAGTGGACACTTTGGTCAACGTTGCTCAAGCAGCAGTTCACCGTAATCAGAAGTGTCTGGACACTGATGGTAACCACTTTGAGCACCTCTTGTAATTGCAGAAGTCAAACGTGACTTGTATTCATGTTTTGTTACTGGTATATATTGAGTATTACAATTTTAATACAGTATTTATTTCTTAAAATGTGTATACATTTTTTGGCACCCTCTGTATATTTGTCCAAACCCACAGAATGTACAACACCAAGAGCGAACCATAATGTCAATGACGGACTTTGGGCGATAATGATGTGTCAATGGAGGTTCATCAACTATAACAAATGCACCCCTCTAGTGCAGGGCATTAGTAATGGGGAAGACTGTGCATTGGCGGGGGGTGGGGGAGGGCACTCCGTACTTAATTAAATAAGTTAAAAAGCCCTTTCAAAAACATTTGGGTGGTAAACACGCAATGCAATATATAGATGATATCTGTGTTATACAATGTATAATACACTTGAAACCTGTAATTTTACTAGCCAATGTCACCCCAATAAATTAAATAAAAAAACACCAAAAAACATTTATGTCTATTAGTGTGACAATACAACATGAGAATTTTCTTCGCAGAACTAAAATGCAGAGAGAATTGCAGCTCTAATGTGTTCAAATGAACCCACTCCACGGAGCAGATGGCCATGCACAAGATAAAAATGTAAAAGGCCTAACTAATTGTGACACTTGACTCTTCTAATAAAAAGGAGTCATACAACCTTTTTTCCTGAAAGGAATAGTGCTATCAATTTTTTCAAAGTTAATATGTCCCAAGGATCTCTGTCAAACAAAGCCATGTTCTTCAGCTGAAGATGGGAGCGGGGACATACCCTGTTGTTAAATCTTCAGTGAATTCAAGTCATTTCTTTTTTTTTTTTTTTTTAATTAAATTTATTGGGGTGACAATTGTTAGTAAAATTACATAGATTTCAGGTGTACAATTCTGTATTACATCATCTATAAATCCCATTGTGTGTTCACCACCCAGAGTCAGTTCTCCTTCCATCACCATATATTCGGGGGGGGGGGGGAGATGAGGGTAAGGGGGATCAAGTCATTTCTTAAAAAAAAAAAAAGTTTTCCTTTTCTGAGGATCTCAAAGTTCAAACTTTGAAAGAGGAAAGAGTGAAGAGAAGAGATGAGAGGAACTTTAGGATTGCTATAAATGTCTCAGTCTTCAGTTTGAAAGGTTACTTAGGGACGCACAATTACCTGAGTAGGAGTGAGAGCCCAAGCCAAAAGCAGACTCTGGGCATGGTCTTTGGCACATGCAGTGTTTCCGAAAGGCTTCAGACCTTGGGCTATCTAACTAAACACGTACAAACAGACTTTCCAAGGTCCCAGGTCAGGCATCACTCCTCAAGGGTGTCAAAGACCTTAAGAGTAACCAGAAGCCCTAAGAAACTACCAGCACAGATGTCAGATCTTACACACACTCACCAGTCATCCCCACACCCCTGCAAATCTCTTACTAGCCAGCATTCCCCTCAACCCTCTCCCGACAAAACAAAGAATACCTGTGCTAGCTGTCAAACTGAACTCAGCTTGAAAGCTAAGGCCCTCTTTCTGCATAGTCTCCAACCCTGCTCGGAAGCGCTGCCCTTCAGGATCCCCCTAAAAGCCCTTTTGGACTCAATGAGGCCTCAGACCAGGACCAGAGAACCCTACGCCAGGACTCATAATAAATACACATCCGTTTGCATAAGAATATTTAAATACATCTTAAAAACCGTAACGGATTCCTGAAAGAGCCTGGTATTACCTCCTTACCATTTCCCTGCACCTTTCCTACTGGTGGGTGAATAAACTAAATGTATTTATGGGCCACACAGCCTCTGCCTCACAGGAACATGTCCATTTTGACTTTGTAGTACAGCATTTAAGTTCAAGGACTCAGTATGTCTTGCAAATGGGGTGACCTGCAGTGACGTTTGCAAATCAATTTTTATGGGGTGGCAGGTCTGGGGAAAAAAGAGCATAAAAATGTCCAATCAAGATGGTCTTAGGAGAAATGTCAAACTCTAAAGAATTCAGTTGTTAAACATCAAGATCAGTTCAAAGATTGGGCTCATTCGATTTTGATTTTTACTTGCAAGTATTTAGAATCAGAACAGAAGTAATCGTCTTAATAATGGTAACACCTCATGTTCATACGGTGCTTAAAGCATATTCACGTTATTTTATTCTGTCCTCATCATAAGCCCTGAAGGTATTAACCTATTTTATAGTTACAGAAACTGAGGCTCAGTTTCTGATCAGAAAAATGAAGATAAAATTCCTCTTCCGAGATGCTTGTGAAGTCAATACAAGATTCATTGAAGTACATGAAGTACCTGGCCCTGAGTTTAACCCAGAACAGACACCCCAGGACTAGTTAAAATGCAGGCCACCTAACTTCTTTCTGCTGTTCCACATCTACATCCCGAAAAAATAGGCAGACAAAAGTAATGTTTGATTTGTGGATGGATTATATATGTGTATATGCTATTAAGCTAATGCTAAAATTAAAGGCCATTCCTAAAAGAATGCCAGCTTGGCAGAGGGAGAGGACCGGGATTTCGGCTTCACTGAGGACACTGACACTTGTTTTTGTGCATCAGCTTTCCTGTGTGGGCACCTTGCGGGCAGGGGTGGTGGGGAGGCTGTTAAATAGCATGAAGGGCACTGAAGTCCATTTTACTTGTTTTTTTTCTGCATGTGTGTGTGTTGTTTTTTTCCTCTTAATCTAAGCAGTTCTTTCAGAGGCTTCTACCAGGGACATAAATAGAATTGGAAAATATTTAAATGAAGAATACATATTTGCGTGTTTAAATTAAAATTACTTCTAGGCACATCATCAAGAAACTTTATCTGGAAAGTAATTGGGCAAAAAAAAACAAGTGCTCTTAATTTTAACACGTAATGTTTCAGAGAGAATGAAAGGGACATGATTTTATTCCCTTTCAAAGAACAGCAACAAAGACCCTGATGATCCTGTATTACATACAATATGCAACTCTTAATGACATTAATGGAAATGCGAGGCAGGTGCATATACTCAGAGTCTAAAACAACCTGAGAAGTGGCTATTAAGTCAGAAATCTGTCTATTCAGATCCCTTTGCCGCCCTTGTTTTAAGGACCAACTCAGTAACTAGCAGAGTTATTAAAGTATTAATAGTCCTAATTCACTCTAACACACTTGAAGTAAAAAGTACCTATTCTCTGAGTACAAAGGACTCCTCCCTTGCCGCTCCAGTTTCTAGTCCGTTCAGTTTGTTTTTGAGACTAGAGCTAATTTTATGCAGAATTAGATTTTAGAAAGAAATCACTCATATGTTAATCCACTCAGTGCTTCTGGACCCCAAGCTAATTCTCATGGCCATTAGAGACCCGATTCTGTCTTAATTAATACATGAGGAGGCAGCAGCCAGAAGCCCCATACCTCTCTCTGAGAATTCAATCAGGGAATTTCACGCAACCCGGAATGTTGGGGATGGCAGAACTTGGGGTCTGCGGTACACAGAGAAGGAATACCTGCACAACTGGTGGACAAGCCGTTTAAATCTGCTCGATGACTTAAGATCAGCTGTATCCTGAGAGGATCCAGTTTTCACACATGTCCACTAAATCTTACTTGGCCCTAACTCATCAGCCTCAGTTCACAAGAGCACAATGGCTTTATGGACAAAGGCCTACAGTTATCCACGGAGTGGGTTGAAAGTCTCTCCTTTGGTCTCCCAGTATTGCCTGTTGTTGTAGAATCTTGCATGAAAGACAGCAGTGGGTTTCAATTATATGCTGCAAATAATTGTCCTGAAGCATTTCGTAGTGATACTAATTCCTTGTTATTTATAGTTGTCTGTCAGAATGGAAACAGAGGAGAATTGGAAGCAATTCTGGTGAGCAAAGGTTAATATGTGAACATCAAATAAATAAACAAACAAATAAATAAATAAACAAGCACAGAAGACTAAATGATATTTCCACCTTGTTAGTGAATTATAATAGCTTATGGGTTTAAAATATTAATCTCAAATTCTTTCCTGAGAGGTTTAGGAATAATTACATAGCACTTAAAGGACAGGCATTGCCAGGTAAACCTAATAAGTGTATAATTTGTACTAGAGGCAAGGTTTCCTGTTAGAGCTGGATTTAGTTTTATCATTGTACTTCAAAACGTTTGCTGATTATTAATCACATGGTATGTTGGACTTGTGAGGTTGCAGTCCTTCATCTTCTTAGCTCTAGTGCAGCACTGATACATAAAGGCTCAAATGTTTGAACTGAGTTCCCCCAGTACGTTCTCTGGTTTCTAATTTTGAACATCCATCTATACTCAATGTAAGTTATCTCCAGCTACATTATTTTCACATTAGACTTAAGCTCATGAACTATATGACCAGAAAGCATGTCAATATCTTGGTGTGGTTTAAAAGCCTTATTTTTCCTGGGACAAGTCTTCTGCTGAACTCTCCTAAAGCTGAGTAGATGGCATCCAATTTTTTCAATAGGTACACAGGTTTGTTGATAAAGACACTTTAACACCTCTGGGTATAACAAGATAGATGGCAGGCTGGAACGTGCACGTATCTGCACACTATCTGTACTCATTAGCACAAATGGGCAGAAGTCCTTACTTTTGAGGTTTCACGATGAAAAAAAGACCCTTCCTATACCTGGCAGTAACCAGTCTGCACCCTCTCTGTTTTCAGTCCACTTGACAGGGAAGGAAGAATGTGCTTCAAAGTGTAACATCCCCACTGTTGTGAGATCAAAGTGCTATGCCAAAGGCGATACTTTGGAAAGGGCTTCTGAGTGTATGCACTGTTTTTATCACGGGAAAGAAGTTGGGTGTTTTTCTAATCAAACTAATAAACATTTACTGAGACCCTGTAGTGTGTGTAAGGCATGATGGGAGATTATAAAACTGAGCAAGACATGATACCTGACTTCAAGTGGAGTTTACAGCCCTGCAGAGGTAATAAAACCAAGACCCAATTTTAATATAAGATATTACTTCCCTGAAGACTTGAGACTGTATCTGTCTTATTCATTTTTACATCTCTAGTAACTGACACTTAGCAGAGCACATAGAAGATGTTGAATAAATGCTTACGGTATAAATAAACAATTCACTATTCTAATCTCCATATTCATTCATCCATTTGTATTCATAGTAATATGTTTTGGGGGAGAATGGGTGATGTTCAACCACAGGTGTTAAGAGAAAACAGACACAAAGCTCTATGAGAAATGAGCAGAATTTTTAATCAGCAGAAGCAAGAGGGGCAAATTTAAGCAGTAAAAAGAAAACGTTGGGGGAGGGGTACAACAATCCGGGCTGTTGTTGGGGAATGAGTAGTCTGATTTGCCTACATGTAGGAGTACAGGGTGTGTGAAGAAGGGGACAGAAAGCTGAAAAGGTAGAAAGGTGTGTGTGTGGGGGGTATGGATAAAAGGTCTCTACCCTAGATAACCGTGTGGTGACCACAAAATACACATGTGGCCAGTGCTGCAAATTGAGGGTATGTACTACTATTGGCTTGATGGTCAGAGACTACAGCTGACCCTTGAATAACAGTTTTGAACTGCGCAGGTACATCTATATGTGGATTTTAAAAAATAAATACTGTAAATGTATTTTCTCTTCCCTATGATTTTTTAATAACATTTTCTTTTCTCTAGCTTGCTTTCTTATATGAATACAGTATATAATACATATAACACAAAATATGTGTTGATCAACCATCTATGTTACCGGTAAGGCTTCCCGGTCAACAGTAGGCTATTAATAGTTGAGTTTTGGGGGAGTCAAAAGTTACACTTGGATTTGACAGCACGGGGGTGGTTGGTGCCCCCAACCCCTCAACCACCACATTGTTCAAGGGTCAACTATTCTGAACATAATAATCGATCCTTTGAATTATATTTCATGCAGGAGTAGTTTAAAGAAAATTTGGAATAAAGAAGCATATTTGGATGTTAATGCCTTATCATTTAACTTTCTGAAGGAAGACTAGGTTGATTCAAATTCCCACTCTGGGAATATGCACTGAGACAATGGGAGAAGCGTCTCCACAGCCTTTCAGAAGTTCATGTGCAACATTCCAGGCACCAGCCAGCCAAGCAAACCATAAACACACACACACACACACACACACACACACACACACACACACACTGGCTGAGGCAGTTTGAGCTTACCAGCATCCTACTTCAAACAGACAGGCAGACCCAATCCAGTTTGTTCTTTAGAATCCGAGTAACAAGGGTAACTCCAGCTTTCTCAAAAAGCTCCTGAACCTAGCTTTTCATCTGAAACTCCTTTTTTGATCTCTAATGACATGAGGGCTCCTCTGACAAATGTCTAGCTATTTGGCTAGACACTGGGCTACACTGGCTGCCTCCCTGGGTCCCTCCCCAATGTAAGCGCTTCCTTGCCTCCTCTCACCCACCTACTCTTCCTTCTTCATTAATTAGCACAGACAAGAAATGTGCTTATTAACTATACTGACGTCTAGCCTAAGCAAACGGGGATATAGTCACACACCGCCTATCTGGCATCTAAAAATAAACCCCAAAAGGCCCTGATCGCCAAAGTCCATGAGCTGGAGTCACAGGAGAGGCCCTCTCCTCACAACTCATATACGCTTACTTGCCGCAGAGTTCTGGTGAGCTTACTTAGTGCTATGGTTTCTAAGACCACAAGGGAAGCAGCCAAGAAGAAGGGACAGGAGTTGCTAAGACCGGGCATGCTGACAGCGGTACAGAATGACAGCTGACAGCAAGGAAGGAGACAAAAACCATTCAGAAAGCTCAGTTACCCAGAACTGCTCATTTCAAGGTTTTATTGTATCCAAGAATACATATGCAATGAGGAAAGTGCTTTCCTCATATTCCTCTTATCTTTCCAGATCATCTCATCAGCTCTCAACACATTTGCCATGAAACACAGAATATCAGAAAGCTGGGAAGGATCTTAGTGATAATGGAATTCAACGCCCTCATTTTATGAACACCAGGAATAAGGCCCTGATATGATGACTCAGTGAATGCCCATCACCCAGCTGGCCGGTGGCAGAGCAGGGAGCAGCATCCAAGGCTCTTTCTCCTGCCTGGCAGCGATATGTTTATGTGCTTACATTATAGCTTATGTCCACTTGGAGAACAGAGAAAACAAAACGAAACCAAAAAAACCAGCTTAGTCTAATATAAATACTGAAATCTACTAACATCAAACTAGAAAGTAGCTTAGAACTTCTGTACAAGGAATTAAAAGCTATGCCTATTATCAAGTTTCTAGAAAACCCTCCCTAAATAAAAAATTTTGATTGATATTGTTGTCATTATTGCTATCATCCGCTTTCACTTATGAGACTAAGACATCATCTATAATATCAGGGCTCTGTAAGTTACAGTGAATCCCTCAAACACCATGCAACAAGCACCCCTTCATCACAAAGCTTTCTCTGCCTCAGCAGATGGCCCTCTCTCCAAGCCGTCTTTGTTACAATAGAGTTCTAGTACAAAAAGGCAATGTGAACTGTTTGCTGCTCTCTGCTTTCACCTTTACAGATCACGCAGTTTCCTCCCAAGAGGCTACTTGAGATCCAGGATTGAGACAGCACAAGAAAGGGGGGTCTGGAAAAGAACAGCCTGAATCACAAATCCCGTTAGCTATGTACTATGGTAGCTTCAGTTGTTTCTAATGGTTAATTCTTTAAGTTGGTTTCAACCTTACATCTTGTTTTTTATTAACAGGCTTTAATCTATTAAACGTATTGCAGTCAACAATACAAAAACAAAAAACAAAAAAACAGGCTCACGTACAGAGGGAGGGCATGAGAATCTGAAGAGAAAACGTTCTCCTACCTTTCTTCAAACCACCTGGAATATTATTGTATAATGCTGGGTTGGTTGTGCATGAAGCAAAACAGAAATTGAACTGAAGACACGGGACAGGGCAGCTGCAATTATAGAGTCAGAGGGTAGGGTGGGATGAGGAGTGAGAGGAGTCTTATACAGCAGAGAAGATTGAAAGGGATACCTACATAGTTCTAACTCTTTGGACATCATGAATGCCCATTAACCTTAGAAGTGACAATCTCAGGAAGCTACCAACATCCAAAGGTTCAAAGAGGTGGGGAGTTATTTCGGTTATAACAAAGAAGCACTAGTTTATCCATTAGGCAGTCAATAGTCAATGTGCTATCCTGACTAATGGTATAAACTAAAGAAAGCATTACTAAAGCAAATCAGGGCTATTGGGACATATCCCTGAACACCAGGGTCCCTGGGACCATCTGAGACACCACGCTGGCCTGGACTCTGTGGCTGATCCAAAGGGATAGCTCCTCCTGGAAGAATACCTAAGCTTGTGAATGATTTATCACTCCCATTCATTACGGGAAATTAATCTACAGTTACGTCTTCTATATCCTAATCTGTTCCCATAGAGAGTACCCCAGTAAAAGGCAAAGACCCAGAAATGGTCATAAAAAGGGTACAGCTGTCTTCCAACTGTAGACCTTATTGGCAAACTCTTCTTTCAAGGCCCTAGTGAGGAAAAAGAATAATCACTCACCATTTGTCAGATAGTCCCAAAAGAAGCAACTAACCTCTCTCCTCTCCCTCCACTTACATGCCCCTCCTCCTTTACCCCACCCTTTAAGCACCTCTTTCACCAGCCACCTGTCAAAATAAAGCAAGCCACCGATCTTTCAAAAACTGACACCGGAAAAAAGCCATTGGACAATTTCTTTCCAGGACCTGTTGAAAGATAAAAGATGAAGCAGACAATTTAAAAGGCGAGACTGTACCCTCCCGATCACAAAGCTGAAAACAGACAAACCGTGGAAGCCAATGACACAGGAAACGCCCTTTGACCAGAGACAGACATTAGGCATAGCAAAGTTATTTTCCATAAAGAATAAGAAGCTGAATTAAGCCATTTCACACTAATAGTCATAAAATCATTTCATTGTAAAAAAGTGGGAGAGGAGGGAGAATGAAGGGTTATTACAAGCCCCTCCTTTCAGAAACAATGACATTGCTTTCTAGGAAGTTCTGTTCAGATGACAAATGTTTTAGGAAGGGTTTTGTTTGGGGTTTTTCCCCCCTTTGTTTTGTTTTGATTTTTTTCCTAAGTGAGACACACAGACACATAGGAAACTCCTCCAATCGAACAGCAGAAGAACCACAGAGAAAAGCATGCCCTTCAAGCAACTAATTTGTACTGCCTTCAGGTTTAATCCCCCCTCCCATCAGCCAACATTTTAACTGTTTCTGGGAATACTGGCTGAATTAGGTTTTTGTTTTGTTTTGTTTTTTAAAGATTTTATTGGGGAAGGGGAACGGGACTTTATTGGGGAACAGTGTGTACTTCCAGGAGTTTTTTCCAAGTCAAGTTGTTGTCCTTTCAATCTTAGTTGTGGAGGGTGCAGCTCAGCTTCAAGTTGTTGTCCTTTCAGTCTTAGTTGCGGAGGGTGCAGCTCAGCTCCAGGTCCAGTTGCCGTTGCTAGATGCAGGGGGTGCAGCCCACCATCCCTTGTGGGACTCGAGGAGTTGAACTGGCAACCTTGTGGTTGAGAGCCCACTGGCCCATGTGGGAATCAAACTGGCAGCCTTCGGAGTTAGGAGCATGGAGCTCTAACCGCCTGAGCCACTGGGCCGGCCCCTGAATTAGTTTTTTTAGGAACCAAAGTAGGATGTAGGTTCCTGGCAAGAGCTCTGAGAGGGTGCATTTGGGAAATGCTAAAGGGGAAAAAAAACTGAACTCTTGGAGCTAACCAACTCCCTGGGTTAAGCCTCATATTTCCTCCTCTTTCCCTTCCATGCATACCTGGAACAGAGAAGCCTGGCATGTGCGGCAGTTAGGCTAGGCTTTAAGGCACAAAGGGAATCAATGTTTCCTTTTTTTAAACCTTGTGAAAGTTTAAAAATAAATAAATAAATAAAACTTAACTTAAGGAAATTATTCAACATAAGCCAAACACATAGGAACGAAGATGATCATTGTTGTGCTCAGTATAAAACTTCACTCACTCACACACTCACACACACACACACACACACACACACACACACACACCACCAGGAATAACCTAAACGTCCATGTGGGGTATATATAATACATTATGGCACATCAGCTTCAGGGAATACTATGCAGTCATTTGAAAAATTTAACTGTAGAGAATTATAGAAGCATTTTTATAATTTCATGTTAAAATAGCAGATATACCAAATGGTATATACTACAATGTAAACCACGTAAAAATGTATACACATGAACAGAGATTGGACTGTGATATGGAAATGATGTAGAAGTTACTCATTTGTTGTCATATCATCTTTTCAATTAGAAAAAAATTAACCTACCATACACCATAATCTCTGGAGGCCAAATGAGACTGACAACTGAGCGCCAGGGACAAAGTCCTGATAGCAGAGTTAGGACAGGGAGAATAAAAATGGCTGAAGATGCAAAGATGCTGTCCGGAGCCCCAAAATGGTTTCAATTCCTAGAGCTAAAGTGGCTTCAGCCCACTGGTTCTCACTTCCCCTGGTACGCAAGTCTTCCTGGTTTCCTGACCATTAGATGGCTATGTTTGCTGTTCTCATGGTATGGGTTAGCTACTACTTACCACGAGAGTTCTTACTCAGCGACCAAGAGATATGAATTCATATACGAAAAGGAAAGCAGTTACCAATAAAGAGTTTGATGCTTTAGAATGAAGACAATCCCATGGACCTGAAAGCCTGACTGAATTTCTCAAATGTTGTTTCTTTGGGTTTTATGGGAGAACAGTACAAGAAATGAAATCCTGTTGTCGACACTGACTATTACAGTTTAATGTCTTTTACATAACAACCCATATAATAAATTCTTTCCAGATTTAGCAACAGCAAGAAAATGTATTGCCTGAAGAACTGCTATGTTTCTTTTATCAGATAAATGAGAAATGCATAACCAAACCAGTTCAGTATCCTGTTTTACCTCAGCTATCTGGAAGCTTATTGGTCAACTGATGAGGGCTCCTTCATTGTAATAGCCTTGCTTTCAAAATTCTTTATTCCATCCTTCTTGCATGAACCTTTCTATTCTGTTTATATAAATGGGTTAATCTACATAACGTGGTCAAAAAAGACCCACATTGAGTGTTCGATAAATGCTATCTATTGCTATTAAATGATGGTAGAAATTAAAGGAATGATTATAATAACCTTATTGAATATGGATTAAATAATTTTAAGTAGCGTTTCTATCACAATAAAGTTTTTAAAACCTTGGAAGAAAATAACTTCTTCAAGTTTCAGGCTTAAAAAATTAAAGACATATGGTTAAAGAATCACTCACTAGGTCCTTTTAAAACTGCACCCTTGATGTTTAAGCGATCAACAGATTTCCATTAGTAAAGCAATTAGAGGGCTGATGAAATCAGGCTAGTCTCTTCTTGGTTTTCTTTTTTAATGGAAAAAATTATCAATATTGACTGATTAAACAAAACAAATATTAGGAAAAGAGGCGAGAGAGGAGATGTGAAAGGTCCAGTCAAGGTTACAATAAATTGTTTAAAAAGGAACATGAACATAAAGTCAACTGTTTCAGAAGACAAAATTCAATACAGCTAAGAAATATGTATTTAAGGTATGTGATATTTGAAGAAATCGTCAACATTTTACATTTACCTGGAATAAAATACCCTGCTAGTCTTCCTTATTTAAATTAATGATGAAAATTTACCTTAATTTCATAAAGAATGACTATCACAATTGAAATACTTTAAGTACATTTTAATAGTCCCTTGAAAACTATGCAGTTGGGGTTATACTTTCTTCAACAAGAGCATATACTACTACAAGTAAACATACAATATTATAAAAATTTAAGGTTTGACATAACTCTCTGATCACACATCAAGTAACAGTTGAAAATGGTGAAGAATTCCTTTATGACCAATTTTTGTTCAGAAAAATACTTAATACTTGAGGCAATTTATATTTGGCAAACTGTAGGATCTAAATCTACATTTCTTAAATGTCACCCCAAGAAGCCACAAAGCACTGGCATAACACTCAAGCACATAGCACAGATTCAACGACGTTTCTGAGATTAATAACTGTGCCAAATGCAATCATTTCCCTTTATTCTTAGTAATCAGCTTGCATTCCTCTCACATTAAAAACACATCTCAATTTTGGGGGGTTATTTTTCCTTTCTACAAAATATGAGGATACAAGAGGGACTGGGACTTCAAGAAGGAAAACAAATATCCTGTCCTAACAGCAGAGCTGCCATTAATGATCAATTACAGAAATATGGTCTATAAATTTGACTCATTGGAGGGAACATGGGCTGAATTATACAGCATTTGTAAAGAAATGCAAATATATCACTTTCAAACACAAAGTTGCCCCCCCACAACGGAAGTATTGGAAACTAAAGCAACTTAGAGACCTACTTCAATGAACAAATTATTTGTAATTAACACAATGGTTTCAATTAAAATGACTTTTCCTGAGGTGTGTGGAAATATTCTCTTCCCTTATGTAAGTGTTAAACATCTCCTAATATCATATCTACACCATTCATTTGCTCAGCAAACCCTTCTATTTCAGACCTTGCAGAGATAAACAAGCTCAGCCCCAGCCTCCATTACCCCAGAATCTGACTGTATTTTACTTCATTCTTGACCTTAGAGCAACCAAGAAAATCCCAGGCCTCCAAAAGGAATATTAATAGGTTATTGGTGAAAATGGTACACGTTATATCTGTTTTAAAAATAAAAGCAGAGACAAATTAATCACTTCCCCCTAAACTTAAAGCTATGTTTAGATATCTAAGGACTGGTTTGCCCTTTCATGAACTCACATATCTTAGTCCACACCGTGAGTACTTCACAACATATGGACCATTAGATCAATTAGACAACAAGAAACAAAATGAATGTTTATTCTTATTCTTAATCAGGCAATTTATTCTTATAATAGCAATTCTGTAGTATTTAAAAACAGGCCACAAGCCATAATCTTCATATTGAAATTCGTGTTTAAAGTAAGACACACCTTGGGGCCAACCCGGTGGCTCAGGCGGTTATAGCTCCATGCAACTAACTCGAAGGCTGCCGGTTCGATTCCCACATGGGCCAGTGGGCTCTCAACCACAAGGCTGCCAGTTCAATTCCTCGAGTCCTGCAAGGGATGCTGGGCAGCGCCCCCTGCAACTAAGATTGAACACAGCACCTTGAGCTGAGCTGCCGCTGAGCTTCCAAACGGCTCAGTTGGTTGGAGCGCATCCTCTCAACCACAAAGGTTGCCAGTTCAATTCCTCGACTCCCGCAAGGGATGCTGGGCAGCGCCCCCTGCAACTAAAATTGAACACGGCACCTTGAGCTGTGCTGCCGCTGAGCTCCCAAATGGCTCAATTCGTTGGAGCGCGTCCTCTCAACCACAAGGTTGCCGGTACCCTCCACAACTAAGATTGAAAGGACAACAACTTGACTTGGAAAAAAAAAAGTCCTGGAAGCACACACTGTTCCCCAATAAAGTCCTGTTCCCCTTCCCCAATAAAATCTTTAAAAAAATTAAAAAAAAAGAAAAGTAAGACATACCTTAATCTGCATATCTAAGGGAAGACTTGGCCCTAGCAAAGAAACATATGTACCAAATTTACTACAAATGCAGTCAGTTCACTCCATTAAATGGGGAACTTGAGGCTTTAGCCTTTATCATTGCATTGTAGTCTGCCCGTGGTGTAACAGGAGAGGTCTGGATTAGAAGATGGCTAAAACACTGGTTTGTAACCAGAAAACACTGGGAATACTGGGATCTCATGACTAGTCATGTACCTCTAGGTAAAACTGCCAGGCATGCAAGTTGGTGCCTGTATATACTGCAGCCTCATCAGGGTCCCTCATCAGAGCTTTGAATTTCTGAACAAGCTAACAAAACCAGGGCCCTATTTTTTTTTAAAGATTTTATTGGGGAAGGGGAACAGGACTTTATTGGGGAACACTGTGTACTTCCAGGCTTTTTTTTTTTTTTTCCAAGTCAAGTTGTTGTCCTTTCAATCTCAGTTGTGGAGGGTGCTGTTCAGCTTCAAGTTGTTCTTTCAGTCTTAGTTGTGGAGGGCACAGCTCAGCTCCAGGTCCAGTTGCCGTTGCTAGTTGCAGGGGGCACAGCCCACCATCCCTTGTGGGAGTCGAACTGGCAACCTTGTGGTTGAGAGCCTGCGCTCCAACCAACTGAGCCATCCGGGAGGCAGCTCAGCTCAAGGTGACATATTCAACCTTAGTTGCAGGGGGCGCTGCCCACCATCCCTTGCGGGAGTCGAGGAATTGAACTGGCAACCTTGTGGTTGAGAGCCCCACGCTCCAACCAACTGAGCCATCCGGGAGGCAGCTCAGCTCAAGGTGCCGTGTTCAACCTTAGTTGCAGGCAGGGCCCTATTTTAATCTACAGTATTCATCTAAAATTCTGGAAAACATCAATTATATTTCCATTAAAAAAAAAAAATTCTGGGGGCGGTCGGATGGCTCAGTTGGTTAGAATGCAAGCTCTCAACAACAAGGCTGCCGGTTCAATTCCCGCATGGGATGGTGGGCTGCGCCACCTGCAACTAAAGATTGAAAACGGCGACTGGACTTGGAGCTGAGATGTGCCCTCCACAACTAGATTGAAGGACAACGACTTGGAGCTGATGGGCCCTAGGGAAACACAGTTCCCCAATATTCCCCAATAAAATTTAAAAAAATAAAAAATAAAATTCTGAAAATCTTATTTGAAATGGGGGAAAACCCTGTTCTTGGAGCCGCAGCACAGGGCAGGGAAGGCTCCTTCCCATCCTGTTATAACCACGACAACACTTATCACTCAGGCTGCATGTGCTTACACCCCCTATCTCCCGGGCCAGTCTCTGCACTTGCTCCCCACATCCAGGGTCCTCGGTCCTCCTCCTGGCAACCTGCTCACTTGGTCACCATTAATAAAGGCTTGGGAAAGAGAAGGAATCCCAATTGACAGGTGCATCTGGTCCATATTTTGCTGAACCAGAGTTCTACTGTAACAATCACTGCCGAGATAGAGGGTTTTGTTTTGAGCCACTCACCATTCCAAAAAAAAAAAAGCTAGTACTTCTGTGGTCTCCATGGGAATGAGAGTGGATGCCAACCTTTCACAAAAGCCAAAAGGCTTTTGTACTCATAGTACTGTGATGCTTCCTCCACAGACCACTCCGAGAACAGAAAACAATAGCACAAGTGCAAGAAGCACAAGAGTTTACTTTGCATTTTCTGGTGTAAGCCCAATTCCTAAAATGATGGCCAAGGTCTTTAACCAGAGAAGAGTATTCCACGTAAACCTCACTAACTTAGGCCTATCTCCCCTGAAACGCTACACCAAGTATTCTAGAATTCACGCCAGGATCCACTGTCAGAAACAGACGCTGGCAATTCAAGTGCCATGTAAGACGTACTATTTCTGGGAAATGAGAAGCACTGCACAGGCCTAAATGAGGAATCTACATGTTCAAATCACTACGCTACACCCTGATTATCATTCATTAAGTACTGCTCCTTGGAAGTGGTTATCACAACTGTAACTAAATACTGAGTTGTAGAATTCCTGAGTCAATACCTGTCTCACCATTTGGACTGTGAACTCCATGAGTGTGAGCCCTGGCCTATGTCCTTTTTGATAGTTGCATTATCCCCAGTGACTAGCACAATGCCTGTCAATTAGGAGGTACTCAGTAAGTAGTTGCTGAACAAATGAATGAATGAATGAATGAATCTTCAGCCTAGGTACCCTCTCTCTACAAATGGAGGTTCAAATGTGTAGCCTCATACTCACAAGTCCTAAAGAGTCAACTGTCCCTCTGAAAGCTTCTTCCTAACTAGGAGCATCCTATTTGTGTACACTTTCGTGCATTCATTCAACTAACATTTTTGAGTGCCAGGCAATGTGCTGTAATTAGGCATAGGGCAGTGAATAAGAGGCAAAGTCCCTGCCCTCAGGTCAGATGGGAGAGCTGCAGAACAGCATAAAGCGAGAAGGAGAGGGGGGCAAAGTGTATATAGAGATCAGGAAAGGCTTCTCCACTAAGGCGATGGGTGAGCAACGCTCTGAAACATGTGATGTAGTGAGCCATGCTGCTTGCTATTTGGGAGGAGAGTGTTCTAGGTCCTGAGAATAAGTGCAAGAGCCCTGTGAGTGTGCCTGGTGTGCTTGAGGAACCGAGAGACCACCATGTGGGGTGGACCAGGGGGAGAATGACAGGGGAGAAAATGGTGTAAGCTGCCATGGGAGGATGCAACAGACAGATCGTGTAAGGACTCATAAGCTCTGGCTTTCACTCTGGGTAGCAAGAGGAGCCACTGGAGCGTTTTGAGCACAGAAGTGATATGATCTGAGTTAGGTTTAAGATTTTAACAGAGTAGGATCATACTGGCTGAGGTGCTGAGAATAGCCTGGGGTGGAGAAGCAAGAGCCAAAGCAGAAAGAGCTAGTTAGAGGCAACTGCAGTAACCCAGGCAAGAGGTTCCAGGGGATGACGCCAGGCTACTAGTTGTCGAGATGGGAAGAGGAGGACAGATTCTGGATACATCTTGAAAGCAGAGCCCAAAGGCAGACATTATGAAAGAGCACCTACACAGAACATTTCCCACCCAGTCACCTAAATCTTTGTTCAGATCACAAGAAAACTGACACAATCCCTTCATTTGCCCTCCAACTTGAAGGATACAAGACCATCTTCCAAGGTTGCCACACGCTTAATGATCATTGACCTCCCACCACTAGAACTTTTTCCCCAGAGTGTGCACAGGCCCATTGGACCTGAAGGGGCAGGGGGGGAAAAAGTTAATTCCAAACTGGGGATAAACAAGGCAGAATATTAGCCACCCAGCCCAGCTGGGGGCACTTAGTTCAAAGTGAACCCACTGTACTCCTCCTCTTTAAAAAATTCTCCCCATAAACACAAAAAAACTATTCCTCATCATAGCGTCCAACATCATAGGCAGGGAGTGATTTTTAAGGACTATTTCTAAAGTACACCAGTGAAAAGTTGTCTTGTTTTGCTTTTTAAAATCTTAGCATGGGGAAATATTCTATAATTAAGGCAATTTTAACAATAGTAGATAATAATTTGACTATAAATTGTAAGGAATGTAATGACTGCTTATTCTGGCACCAAAGAATCAGGACTTGCTGTGAAGTGAGTGCCAAGAAAAATGATACTCCCACTCAGACTGGACCACTGCAAGTAGTAACTGTTAACCACATGCTTTACACTGCAGTTTGCAAGGACACAGTGCTTTGTTTTCATCTCTAACCAAACACCAGACTGAAAACTCAATGGAGACAAACCGAGCGGTGGAATACAAACAATAGCTGAAGGGAAAAAATATTCTGTGGCTCAATGCTTGCTGGAATGCCGACATCAAGGGTTTGGAGAACTAAGAAAACCTCTGCAGTCCAACAGAAACCACCGCCAGTCTGCTCCTGTAGACAGAAGCCCAGCATATAAGAAAGAAGCCAGGCTGAAGGAGGCTTGCGAAGCCGCTGTGAGAAGAAAAGACTAGCATGAAAACAATGGCTGGGATGAAGCTGAGACCAGGTGACCTTGAGCTAGACTAGACAAAGACAGCAATCCTGCCTGGGGGAGTGAGCACCTGGTAGAAAGGCTGAAGCAAGAAACCGGAGCAAAGGCGGCCTCTCTTTTCTGAAAGCACCTCTGCAGGTACAGCAAAATTCCTGTTAATGTCTGGAACAGACAATGTAAGAAGAAACCATTTGTCCACCAGGATTAAAACAAACCACATGAAATACTCAGATGCTACTTCCAAGCAAGCCAAGAAATAAATAACAATCTCTGTTTAAAAAAAAAAAAAAAAAAAGATTGTTTTCCCTCTTACTTAGGTATCTAGGACTAGATGCCTAGTTTTAGAAAATTTAAAGTAAATAGCTTAAAATTAATTCATTAAATTGAAAAGAGATAAATAGAAATATCCATTCCTAGAATGAATACAAAAGTCAAAAATCACGCTTGAACTTATTTTTGAACCAAACATTTCTGGAACACCTACCACGTGCCACACTGTGTGATAGAAATTGGAGCTATACAGGGTCTCTCAGATCAGGCATGAGGGGCTTCCTCTCTTTTTTTTTTTTTTTTTTTTTTAAGGCTCAAAGAGCCACAAGGCCAGAGACAAGGACCATCAAACATATCCTCATTCTTGATACAGCACTCTTATCCTTAACTTCTAGTGTTTAATTATGATTATACATTGACTTAGTTTGGTAAGTGTTTAAAAGGGAAACCAATATTCAAATGTTTAAACCTGTTAGCTCTAACTAAAAGCCAACTCTTGTCTATTATGACTTCAGGTCAGAATGTCAAGTTTCCCAAGCCAAGCACAGCAGACAGTAACAGTATTAGGAACTAAATATAATTTGGATGTTCTGGAAGGCTTAGAAGAAAAGGTGCAGAAGAACAACATCACCAACCAAAAGCTCTGAAGTGAATAAGCCACTGAATTAATAATATACAGTCTTTAACCTATTTGTTTTTTAAAGAAAAGGACAAAACGGCACATGGAATTGATTCCTTATTGATTCGGCACTGGTGGGGAACTGGGTACTCTAAACAGGTAGACAGGTAAATGTGTAAGTTAACTGAACTTTCCTCTCCTTACTTCGAGTATGTCCACTCTTTCCAAAATAAAACTTTCTGAACTTTGAAATCAGAATATGCCAAACACAATTCTTTAATACTGCCCTGAAATGTACTAGTGCTCTCAAGGATTACAGAGGCGCCTCTGAGCATTCACCCATTCTAAAATGTCTCAAGACTGCCAAGATCATCAAGTTCTGGGTCTACTGTTCAGCTTCTGGCCTCCCCACCCTGTTCCACACTGGCATCGCTCACTTCTCCCAGATGTCACCTTGCCTTCCTCTAAAAATCATCCCTACCTGTTGCCCCTTCACTCCCCAACCAGCACTACTTGTCACTTCTAATCAGCCACAGACTGGAAAGCCAGATAACCTAAGCATTTTATCTTCTCACATTTAAACCCTATCTACTTGTGCAAGCTTCAGCAGCACATACACTAAACCCTATCTACTTAATTTGAATGTAAGTGCCTCAAAAGCTTGGTTCCTGTTTTAAACCTCTTTGAATCCCCAGCACCTAGAATTCTGCTATTGATACAAGAGCTATTCAATCAATGATTGCGGACGATAAATTTCTGAAGGCCTTTTCTCCGAGTAGATAGAATGCATGGGCTTTATGACAGCTGTTTCCATCATTTAGCTTCCCTGCTCACTTCCACATTCCCAGCTGTGTTCTGGATGGCTGTGTCGGCCAGAAGCCTAGGGATTTACCGTACTTCTATTTCTTGATAAGATACTTGAAGAGAATAAACACATGGCAAAGAGGACATTAAAGTAAGGGATAAAGAGATTGTTTTTATTTTACCAATAAAGAGAAAGGGAAGAAATATCACCTAGCACACTGACACCTAATCAATAAATGACAAGACTGCATTCCTTTCTAATTCTCTCCGTAGCACTCTCAATGCCCTAGTCTTATTTCTCTACCCTCAGCAAAGCGTCACTAGTTACGGCATAGACTGAACCATAGACTGGACCTTGATTTAAAAAACATTTTTTTCCAAGTTTAACCAAGCTTCCTCTAAAATCCAAGTTAGCCAAAATTAACACAAGCATGCACTGATTCTAAATTAAAGTTCTCTGAGACAACACTTTGTGATGAATATCATTGGAAAATTTAGAATCAGAATCTCAGAGATGGAAGGGACCTCAGAGATCCTCCAGGGCAGTGGTTCTGAACCACAGCTGCTCATCAGAACCACTTGGGGAGCTTTTAAAAAATTACCATGACCTAGTCCCACTGCCAGAATGCATGATTTAATTAGTCTGGGGTGGTGCCCAAGCATTGGATTTTAAAAGCTCTCCAGATGGTTCTAATGTGTAGCCAGGGTTGAGAATCCCTGACCTAATCCAGCACTCTAACACCCCACTCCCATTTTTCAGACAAAGGAGAAAGAACCTCACCAGTGGTACCAGACAACTAATTTGTCACAGAGCTAGACTAGAACTTCTCTTTCCAAGAAAACATGTCCTTTCCATGTAAACTGTTCCATCTAGGACAGTGACGTTTCTCCTATTATTTTCTCTCCTCAATAAACCAACGTTCCCACCTATCCCAAAGTAAATGCATTTTCTGAATATTCTTTGCCTTGGAATCCCACTGCATAATTCTTGAAAACTTAAACTATGTATGTCTGTTTCCCTCTACTATCCACTTCTTTTCTCTCAAAGAACTCTGGGGAGGTTAGTCAGGCATAGTTTCCCCTTTAAAAAAAAAAAAACACCTCTATTGCTTTTCCTCTGATAGGTTGGACTCACTTAGTCCACCCTTTTCACCATTATCATCACATGAGCCTACTTTCAAATCCCTTGCAGGTTCACCTCCAATACTTTCAGCCCACTTAATATCTATCACCTCCAATTCTCTTTTGGCTCACTTAATGTCTAGTTTGTACCTGCCCTGCCATACTTTGTGGACTTCCCTCTTCTCTTGGCTTAAAATCTTTCCATTTTGTGAAAGATGCCTTTTTCCCTGAAGCAGCCTCTTTTACTCTGCCAGTTAGTCATGCCGGGTTCTTTTTTTCTTCCCCCAAGCAGCTGGTCTTTTTGATGTCTGGCACACATTTATCTGGGCTTCCAATAAGATGTTTTTACATAGTTTCCAGGCTTCCTGGAGGTTATTGACTTTTTTAACTCTTCCATTCATTTTTTTTCCTAATTTCTAACATTTGTTAGAGTTTCTTTTTTAAAAGTTGAATACCTGGCTGATGGATCGCTTTGATTTTTCTCTCCCACCAGATTGCTGAATTAAATGCATCAGAACTTAAATATAATATTTCAAATTACCTCCAGGATGGAATCGCTCCATGAATTTTCTGCACTTTCATGTTCTCTATAGTAAGCAACAGATGTTTAACCAAGTGGAACTGAAAATGCTAGTTCTTACCTGTTCATATTTTAGTGTGTCTGCTTATATAAGATATTCTGATATCCATAAGCTTGTGTTCCTCTGTTTGGTAAATACAATAAAATCAAGATTTTATTTTTTAAAAGGTAACTGATATGCACTGAACAGTTCTGTATCTTGAATCGAATGTGTTAAATGACTCTTCTCAATTGCCTAATCACTAAAGTCCCAACTGTTTGTTCCTTAAAGTATAACTCAAAAAGGGAAGAAAAACAGAATTCTGAACCTTTCTGGAAAATTGCTACAGCACTAGGTTATTAATGAAGTGGTAAAAACAAGTACTCCCCCCCAAATAATAAAAAAAACATTCTCCATGCTATTCTCCAGCATATCATAGAGATTCACTCTAAATTTATTTCACTTCGGAAGTTTAGATCCAAATGATTCCCAGGAGAGTAAGACACCATGGGAAGACAATCTATCATCAAAGCAGTATAATCCCATCATAGCACTGGTGTCCTGGCAGATAAGGCGACAGAATCATATTATGTCATCCCCCCCACTTGTTCAACTATCACACTTGGTACTGTTGGGCACACAAAACACCAGGAGCTGCCATCTCTGTCCTCAGCTTGGTTACAGTTAAGGAGAGAAGACACACATGTGTCGGCACACACAATTAACTATAATACAATACAGTTATGGGCAAAGACCATGGATCTGATTCAAGCAGGGGATTAGGAGGAAGAGAGTACATTACCCTGGGGAGTTCAGAAGTGACTCAACTCAATGAAAGTATCATTTGAGATATCTGGAGCCAATAAAGGTCAAAGCAGAGGAATGACTCCATTCAAAACGCTGGTGTCAGGAAATGAAGCTGGCAATATTCAGGATGGAATGGGACAGTAACAGACAAGAGGCAGGTAGACCAGTAAATAACTATTTAAAACAGCTTCCTAACAGCTCCCCCTGCCTTTATTCCCCCCTTGCCTAAGCAACACTTAAATAGCAGTGCCACTATCTTCCCAAAACAGCCTAATGACATTTACCTACTCAGAAACCATCACTGGCTCCACATGGCCCAGGAATTACAATTTATATCGCTTCTACTGTTAGCACTAGATTGTCTACGTCTGGGTATAACATAACATTTTGCCTGCAAAGGACATGATTGGATCCTCTGGTCCTCTCACAGCTTATACTTCTAAAACCAGCCCTTATGGGAGATGGGGAGGTACTTTCTTGTCTTACTATCTGTATAACATAGCACAAACTATACTCAGGGTCAGATAAGACCTGGGTTCAAAGCCCACTTCTACCATTCACTATCTGTAGGACTGAATATATTTCTAAATCCCTTTGGATCTCAATTTCTTTGCCTATAATATGGGGATGATGAAGATAATAATTCTGACTTCATATGGTTGTTGTGGATTTTAAATGAGACAATCATGTCAAGCCCTGAGTGTAGGACCAGGCCCAGAGAAAGCACTCAGTAGCTACTAGCTCTTTTCATGAGACCAGAATGCATTTTTGTGAATATATATGGAAACAACCTCAGTGGTACAACAGTTAATGTTATTTGGGAGCTAGAGACTCACTTCAAACTGATTTAGGTTAACACTGAGGTTGCTTCCCTCATACAGACAACAAAAACTTCCTTTTTTCATTTCTCAGTCTAGTCTGTAGCTAATCCTGAAATTGCATGCAAGCCAATGTGAGTTGAAAAAGGAAAATAGTAATTATGCTGAATGAATCAAACATGTTATATTTGTATGTTCTAGAGATTGAGATGCATAAGCCAGAACTTCTACTAAGTTCTTTTATGAGCATGTCCAGGAGGTAGTTCCTGTACCACCTGAGACAATTTCTATACTGACAGGCCCTGTGGCTCAATTAGACCGTCTTTCTGAAGTGAAACACAGAGAGCCAAGCTGATGATCCCAACAGAATAGAAAATCACAAGTTCATTGCAAAATCCAATCCTCTACTTAAAGTGGGGAAGAGGGAATATAAACCTTGAAGACATATGCTATGTCTTACATGCAATAATCAACTCAGTAAGTATCCCTACCTCTCCCCCCACACACACTTTTCCCCCATGTAATCCTAACATAGTTTACATAATTCCCAGAATCCTCTGGGGTATATATCGATGTGTGTGCACACACCCACACATATTCACAGGTGCGTTTCTCATGAACATAAATGGGAACAGGAAACAAAAACTCCAAAATCACAACAGTGATAATAAGTTCTCCTTGGTATCAGTCAGTGTCACTATGGAAGGGGTCTTTGGCAAGCCTAAGAACATTTCTAATCAACTGCCTCACTCTTAAAGACAATTTCAGCAAAGATTAGATTACTAATAAAATGCCAATTGCTGCATATCCTTTATCCTGTCTTTATGGAGGAAGGCACAATGAAAATGATTAGATTTTAAATTTTCTTATTAGTTTTTATTAGTAAACTAGTATTACCTAGCTAATGCTTTAGTCTCAAATCCCTTCTCCATTAGAACTTCCTGCGGCTCCTTTCTCATCTGTACCACTCATATGGTACTTATCACACACCATGTTGTATTGCAATCATGTGTGTACACGGCTTATCGCTCTACTACCTGGAAAGGTCCTGGTGGCAGAGGCCCCTCCTGCCCTTCTTGCTGCCTCCATGATGCCGAGCACAGAATGTTGCACGTAGTAGGTGTTCCAAAATGGTATGCCCATTGAAAGTTGAACAAAACCTATCCCTTGTGTTCAAGATCCCTTGTGATCACGGCATCTTGGCTACTCATTATTTGATAAGTACAGGGGTCAATGCAGGACCTCAGTTGGAAACCCTGTCAGCATGATGTACTCCTAGACACCCTTGAGAGCACATCAAATTATCTTAATTATGATCTAAAAAGACAGAGAGTCCTTAAGAATATGGGAGTATTCTTAAACCCTGTTCAAACCTCTAGAAGGCAAGTGCAAGGCCCTCTGGAATAAAACCTTAAACTTGGGCCAAGTCTGGGGCTAGTCACCCAGATGTTGTGACCCTTTGCCTAGAAAACAATTCTGGACTGTTTGCATTAAAAATACACACACACACACACACCACTAGGGAAACTGCCTGGCAATTAATTCATTCAGACACAAGCTGAACACACGTGACTGTATTAACTATGCTCTCCAAAATGACCAAAATTATCTGAGTGTAGCCCAGGGAAGACGAGGCTAATAATGCATGTATCTGGAGAGGCCACGCTGATGGTAAAGATTACCCCTGTTTCTATACTGGCCGACTAAAGGTATTTACTTGGGTCTGTCTGTGTTGTGACAGTGTCCTAGACTCAAATGAATGCCTCTAACACTCCACATTTTTGAGCCATTCAGTCATGCATTTTTGTTATTGTTGAAAGTGGTGCGAAATTGCACGGCATGAGCTAAAGTCCTTGGTGGTCTTCCAAGGATTCCAGCTAAAAAGGCACTTCCTTTGTTCCTCAGGAGAATGCAGTCCAGTAGGTCATTCAAAAGGGGAAATAAAAGCAGCAGCCCTGGGAGGGAGATGAAGGACAAGACAAAAAGAATAAAATGTTTTGGGTGTGAGCACATTAGCTTCCATTTCCTGCTGCTGGTCACTAATAACTCTCCTATCTTTGGGGGAGGAAATGTCCAGATAGACATTCATGCAAAAATATTCCTCAGGTGTTTTCTGGGGATCATGACAATCAAAGGGAACGCCTAGCACAGCCCTTGAGCACCCTTCAAACTTCCTTTTTCCGGAGATGCTGGCTGGGGAAGATGTCCTGCCTCTGCAAGACTGCACAGAGCAAGGTTGGAGAAAGTGGGGAGGGCCATTTCACAACCCACTCCCTGAATGCCTCCAGTCCATCTCAAAGGCACATATTGTTTGCATGAACAGAAGATGAAAACTTGTCACATTCCCATTAAGTGCATCGCTGCATCTATCCCTTCAAAATGTGGGAATGACAAGTGTAACCTTCACGCCAATCATCTCCGCTGGGCCCAGGCCCAAACCGTGCAGGGCACAAAGACCCCAGGTCTGACCTGCGGAGCCCCCAAGCTTCAGTGGCGGCTGGTTCACTTCACTTTTTCTGCTGGGGCGGGGTGGGGGGAAGAGGGCTTTTCAGGGCTCTACAATCAATAAAATCATGCCGCTCTGAGGACATACTTGAGCTCCCCAAAAGACAGGCAGCTCAAGGGCAAACAGTCTCTAATCGGTAGTGTGCGAGTTATTTGATAACTGCCAAGGTGCAGTGGGTTCCTAGGCTGCTCCAACAATTTCTTGGGTTCTATTTCTAGTCAGATGCCGGTTATACTCGGAAAGTGCTCAGAAACTTCCCTCAATTACCTTTGTAATTTATATGTAATTGATGACTGCACTTAATCTCCAATGTTATTAATAGCCCTTCCAAAAAAATGACCCCAAGTCTTCCTAAGCCTTTGGAAGCGCCTGGTTGAAATTACAGTATTTCCTTTGCTGGCTGCCGGCCCCCTGCCTGCCCCACCCGGGTGACCAACACCGCGAGGCAAAGGCGCGCTCCGCTCATTTCCATGAAAGGTTCGGAATGGAGGCTTGGCCCCCGGGCTCGAATCGCTCACTTCTCCGTTAGGTTACGCTGGCCACCAGCCAGCTAGATTCGTGCGTGGTTCTCTCTGAACCCTCCGGGAGAACAGGCTACCTGCGCCGCCGATGGCACCAGCGCGGCCCGCGGGGCTGCGCGCAACAGTTGGCCTCTGCGAATGAAAGTGCTACCCGGAGGGGACGGGCCCAGCCACTGCCGCGGGCCTCGCGAAGAGGGGTGAAGGGCGCAGGACCGAAAGTTGCCTCACCAGCATTCCAAGAAGGACTTTCACAAATACCCCCCACGAAACCCCCCAGCGGCGAAATCCGGTGAACTTTTTCACAGGCTAAACCGTCTCTATTTGCATAACCACCCCCAAGCTGAGATTCAGGTTTCCTGTAATCAGTCCTTTCAAAGGTTTGTAATTCAATATGCAATTAACCCTTAAAATGAGGTGACAAAAAGAAAGGGGGTAAAATACCCTTCCCGTCCAACACTTTCTGGAAAACAGGAGAGTTCCCAACACTCAGGGTTTGGAGGAGTGGAGAGACGTTTGCTTTTTAATAGGCGACTTCTATAACCACTGTAGCTACTAAAACTCCTAATCCGTGTCAGCCGTGGGAGAGAGGCGGGGGGAGAGACATGTTAGAGAATATCAATGAAACATCAGTTCAGGTTCCACGTTTTGCGACCCCCAGATTCTGGCAGCCTCCAGAAGGTTCTCCCACCCCACCCCACCGGCAACCTCCACCCCTACCCGGCCTCTCGTCACCCACAAAACAAAGCGGGGAGTCCAGTAAATTCAACCCGGAAAAGGCGAGGGAGCCGGTGACACGCACTCTGCGGGCCAGAGTCCTCTGGAGCTTCCTGGGACCCGGAAGGCTGCGGAGTGGAGGGCAGACCGCGGGAGTGGCATCGGGGAATTCGGCGGCGCCCCACCACTCGCAACGCCCCGAGGGCCGCCGCCTCCGCGGGAACCTTCTACACCGGGGCTCACTCTCGCGCTCTCCCTCTGGGCTACCTGCATCCGGCGCAGGGGGTGGCAGAACGAGGGGGCTTCCGCGGCCCCTTCCCCGTGGTGCCCGTCTCTGTGCTCGCCCCCGAGGGTTCCCACCTACCGTTGATCTCGTGCGTGGGGGCATCGTTCTTGTTGAAGCCTTTGGACACGTAGAGACGTCGCACTTCCGAGCAACTTTTCGACTTGAGCTCGGCAGCCAGCAGCACGGCGCTGAGCACAGCCAGAGTGCAGAGAAGCGCGGGCAAGCCGAACCGTGCCATGGTGCGGGCCGGACAGACGCACTCCCACCTTTGGGACGCGACAGAAAGTTGCGGGCCGAGGGGCGAGGAGTCGGGGGCTCACGAGTGGAGCGAGAGGGCGAGGGAGTTGAAGTAGGAGTTGGAGCGGGAGAGCCGCAGGAGAAGGAAACGCGAGGCGAAGAAAAGTGGAACTGGGCCTCGCGCGTCAGGCAACGGTCCCCAGTGCCAGGCGCCCGGCCGGGGGAGGAGGAGAAAGAGGGCGTAGAGGCGGTGCGCCGCCCAGGGGAGCGGAGGCGCTGACCGGTGACCTCGAGGCTCCCGAGGGCAGCGAACGGGGCGAGCTGGCCGGCCGGTGGGACAAGGGCGCGGAAAAGGAGGGGAAGGTGGCAGGCGCCGCGGGGGCCGCGGAGGGTATGGGCGGCGGCGGCCGGCGCTGACTGCGCGCGGATCGGGCTGTCCGGCACTGCTCCGCTCTCCTGGCTCCTCTCGACTCGCTCACTCTGCCCTCGGCCGCGCGGCTGCACCCTCCTCACCTCCGCCGCTGATTGACTGGCCGGCGTGCACCGCGACGCTCGGCAAACTTGGCCCAGCGGGCAGCACACGGGGAGGGGGTGGGCGGCGGGGGGGCCGGAGACGGGCGGGAGCTCGCAGGGCCGGGACAGGAGAAAACCTGGAAGCGGGGTTGGATCCGGAGCAACTAAATCCACTTCCTAGGGGGCCGCACCGGGCGTGCGGGCGCTCCCTCACGAGACACGCCCCGCCGGGCTCCTCCCTCCTCCCCTCCTCCGGGAAGGCAGGGAGCCTGCCCGCCACCCCCATCCATGGAGGAAAGGCTGATTTCTCCGGGGTATAGGGCCCAAGTACTAGGGGACCAAGCGGCTGGGGACTTGTCCCGAAACCCACGTCCGAGCCCTAGGATTTCTGTGCGCGGCCACCTGACCCGCTGCCTGCGGGGCCAAAGCTGAGCGAAACCCTCCGGCTCGATACCTGCCCCCCTCCCTCGCGGCCGCCCTCCACTCCTCCCCCCCCCCCCCCGCTGCCGCCCCGCAGACCAAGGACGCTCCTAACCGCCCAGTTCCTGGGCCAGGAGGGGAAGGCACTGGCATTACTCGCATTGTTTCCCTGCAAGCACCAGGGGGACTTGAGACTCCGAGCTGGCCCTAGAGCCTCACCTGGCCTCCTCAGACCTGCTTCTCATCAAACGCTGCTCAGAGAGCACTGCCTCGTTCGGAACCCTGGCAGGCATTCTCCTCCCGCCTCCACTCCTCCCCACCTCGCCTGTTTCTGCTACCAGTCTAACCAAACCCTGAAGTGGGAGAAAGCCCCCGATGGCGAGGCGAAGGGACAAAGCCAGGGTTGACCTTAGAAACCTCCTAGCCCCAACCCTCCTTCTGCACGTAGGGAAACTGAGGCCCAGAGAAGGGAAGCGACTTGCTAATAGCATGCAGCTGGGGGGGGGGGTGAGTCCAGAACCGGGGACTTGACTCCTCGGTCACATGGAATAAAGGTAGCGCAAGACCCCAAACTCTCCACCTTCACCTTTCTGGGACCTAGTCTCCTCTTAGCCACCAGAGAACTGGAAATGAGCAAGTCTTCCCACCTTCGAAGCTTTGTCAGATTCCATTAATGAGTGTTTTTGAAGCTCCCAGGGCTCCTTTAATGAAGGGAACTGTGCAAATTGGGAACTTGTCATTACCGTTGTTATTGTTACAGTCTGCTTTAAGAGGTTACAGTGAGAAGTGCCTCAGACACCTCGGGACTGTGCTGGGAACTGGGCAGATAAAAGCGGTTGGAACTTATTATTTGGCTAGACTCTCAATTCCCATAAAATTACATAGGGTGAAGATATGAACCATCATTACAATTATCACCCTCATAGGGTTTGTTGAGAGTTCCTCCACTGTTGTTTGCAAACCACGTTGACATGGTTGGCTATGAGGAGCTGTAGAAAGCAACTAGCTGTTTTGAATGCCACTGCAGAGTCTTCTACATTTTATTAACTCTTGGAGATCATCAGCATAAACAGACAGATTGTGACCCGTCTAAAAATGGGACTTACAATTTCTGTGGGTTGGCAGAACATTCAACTCTGCAACTAGGAGAGGAATTTTTCTAAATATGCAAACTCGACTACAAGTGAATTTCCTGCCATTTTCAAGGGACTTTCAAATAGCACAAGTTTTCCTCAAACTGATAACCATCAGGTCCTCAAGGCATTGCTAGGGCTTAGCCCAGCACTTCTAACTTTCGATGATTGATGCATTTACTTAAAGATGTTCTTTACCAAAGAGAATATGATCTGAGATGCAGCCAACATTAATAATAAAATCCAGTGACCATAAGTGAGAAAAAGACACTCCCAAACCATGAAGCCCCAATCAGAAAGCTTCTTTTCACACCAAGTCCAGGGGGAACTCATTCCTTGCTCCCAGTTTACTCCTGCTCTTCCTGTTCATGTATTAGTAACCAAAACT